>NW_027362770.1:209218483-209305983 GCF_046119375.1 Phyllobates terribilis | reverse complement strand
TCCCCTCCTAAGGGAACCCTGGATGCCAAAGGGGCCTGATCAACCCCCCCACGCCATAAGGCTGCTGGTTTCATAGGCCGCCCTCAAACTCAGATTTTGCCAAACAAATCACAAGCCTCCTTGGCAGCGACAGCTATGACCGATGCGGGACACATTGTGAGCGGCCGGGCCGCGAACCCACCACGCCAAAAAGCCTCCGCCCGCGACTAGATGTATTCGGAAGGGGGCTTAATAGTCACCCCCGTGCAAGTCGGTGGAGGGCTTAATATTCGCCTTGTGGAAGTCGGTGGAGGGCTTAATATTCGCCTTGTGGTAGTCGGTGGAGGGCTTAATAGTGCTGCGATGTCCAGAAACAGTTCCAGAATTTTGAGCTGAGGCCCCCCAGTCTTCCTATATAGAGAGGGGAAATATGTGTGAGGGTACACCAGGAGTGTTCCAAATGTATGGGTGAAATATATATCCCACAGGGGGAAAATTGAAAAAAAGTTTAAAAAAAAAATTTTTTGGGACTTAGAAAATTTTCACACATGTGTCAGACTTCCAGAGAGGGGAACATGTCAGTGAGCGCATCCGATTTCAGTTCCAGAGCGATTCACCCGATGAGTCCTTCATACTTAGTCGTTTTTTGGCACATTTCTGACTTTTTGAAAATTTCACTTTTTTGTGAAAATTTCCGCTAAATGAGGGAATACTATGTTATAGGGCATCCCAGGAGGGCTCCAAATGTGTGGGTAAAATATATATCCCACGGGGGGGGGAATTGAAAAAAAGTTGAAAAAAATTTTTTTGTGGACTTAGAAAATTTTTCAACTTGTGTCAGACTTCCAGAGAGGGGAAAATGTGAGTGAGCGCATCCGATTTCAGTTCCAGAGCGATTTGCCCGATGAGTCCTTCATACTTAGTCGTTTTCAGAAGTCAGAATTTTGACTTCCAGGACCTGCCAAACGTTGGTAAATTGAATCCGCTCACCAGTTCCAAGTGTTTTGAGGTGTCCCCGGTTGCAGTAATGCAGCCTGCCCACTAGATGTCGAAAAAGAGACAAAAAGTGAAAAAGAACCAGAATGAATAAATTCCAGGGAGCCGAATCCGCCTGACAGTTCCAGGCGATCGGGTACTTTTTGGCATGCGTCCCTAAAGTGGGTATAGGGTGACACTCCATGCAAAGACCCAGTTTTGCACACCACCGGCAGAATATATGAGAGAGAGGTACCTCTCAGCCCCGACACATTTCGACTCATTTAAGCTGGTTTTCACCTCCGTAGGCCCGGCTACGCGTTTTGGCTATGAGTCCCTGTTCGGCTGGAGGTCTGCACCTTGGCTAAACCCAGGCTTCCGCAGCTGCGTGGGGGGACTTTTGCTGGTCGCCTATTCCAAGTCAGAGAGGTGTTCCTGGGTTGAAGTGAGCCTGGCCAGACCCCCCCCCGTGGGCCCTGGTTCTCCACATGGGGGCGCCTCAAGGCTAAAATCTGGATTTTTAGGCTGAGGAGAGGCTCCATGAGGGCGGATGCTTTTGTGGCTTCGACCCCAGTGCTGTTGCACATCCAGTACCCCCTCTGCAAGGGCGCCTGTACCCGAGTCGCGCTTCCAGGAATCGTGGGCACGTATCTCCCGACAACAGGGGTTTGCTGCCTCCGTACTTGGGCAAGTCCCTCCACGCACCCCTACTCTTCCTCCGATCGATATGGCGCAGCGCTCCCGGGTGGGGAGGTGGCACCGCTCGCTCGGCCCGGGCTTTGGAGCCCGCGCCGGCTTAAGGTGAGCGGTCCCCTTCCTCCTCTACCACCGGGCTTTCGACACCTATCTTTGGGCGCGCACGCCGGCCTCGCCTCCCGTCCGTGGAGGTGGCCGAGCCGTGGTGAGTTTTACCCGACCCAAGCGAAGTCAGCGGTCCGACGACCCGCACGTGCGAACGGCATGGTGCCCACCCACCAAGGCGTGGGGGCCCGTCGTCCGAATCGCTCCCTGTGCGGGGAAGCACAACTATCTCCGAGGGCGGCCCTTTTCTTCCAGATGCGTACACGGCCAGCGGAGGCCCGCGCCACCCCTCGTGTCAGAAAGGGCGGCCTCCGCGGCGGTGGCGACAGCGGCGGTGGTGGGTGGCGTCTCCGCGCCACTTCCGAGCTTCGCGCTTTCCAGTCTTTTCCCGGATCCCTATGTCAGTGGGGAGGATGACAGAGGTGTGGAGGCAGGCGAAGGGGGTTCTCACCGTGCAAGGGCGCCTGTACCCGAGTCGTGCTTCCAGGACTCGTGGGCACGTATCTCCCGACAACAGGGGTTTGCTGCCTCCGTACTTGGGCAAGTCCCTCCACGCACCCTTGCTCTTCCTCCGATCGATCTGGCGCAGCACTCCCGGGTGGGGAGGTGGCGCCGCTCGCTCGGCCCGGGCTTTGGAGCCCGCGCCGGCTTAAGGTGAGCGGTCCCCTTCCTCCTCTACCCCTGGGCTTTCGACACCTATCTTTGGGCGCGCACGCCGGCCTCGCCTCCCGTCCGTGGAGGTGGCCGAGCCGTGGGGAGTTTTACCCGACCCGACCCAAGCGAAGTCAGCGGTCCGACGACCCGCACGTGCGAACAGCATGGTGCCCACCCACCAAGGCGTGGGGTCCATCGTCCGAATCGCTCCCTGTGCGGGGAAGCACAACTATCTCCGAGGGCGGCCCTTTTCTTCCAGATGCGTACACGGCCAGCGGAGGCCCGCGCCGCCCCTCGTGTCCGAAAGGGCGGACTCCGCGGCGGTGGCGACAGCAGCTTTGGTGGGTGGCGCCTCCGCGCCACTGCCGAGCTTCGCGCTTTCCAGTCTTTTCCCGGATCCCTATGTCAGTGGGGAGGACGACAGAGATGTGGAGGCAGGCGAAGAGGGTTCTCACCGTGCAAGGGCGCCTGTACCCGAGTCGCGCTTCCAGGACTCGTGGGCACGTATCTCCCGACGATAGGGGTTTGCAGCCTCCGTACTTGGGCAAGTCCTTCCACGCACCCCTGCTCTTCCTCCGATCGATCTGGCGCAGCGCTCCCGGGTGGGTAGGTGGCGCCGCTCGCTCGGCCCGGGCTTTGGAGCCCGCGCCGGCTTAAGGTGAGCGGTCCCCTTCCTCCTCTATCCCCGGGCTTTCGACACCTATCTTTGGGCGCGCACGCCGGCCTCGCCTCCCTTCCGTGGAGGTGGCCGAGCCGTGGGGAGTTTTACCCGACCCAAGCGAAGGCAGCGGTCCGACGACCCGCACGTGCGAACGGCATGGTGCCCACCCACCAAGGCGTGGGGGCCCGTCGTCCGAATCGCTCCCTGTGCGGGGAAGCACAACTATCTCCGAGGGCGGCCCTTTTCTTCCAGATGCGTACACGGCCAGCGGAGGCCCGCGCCGCCCCTCGTGTCCAAAAGGGCGGCCTCCGCGGCGGTGGCGACAGCGGCGTTGGTGGGTGGCGTCTCCGCGCCACTGCCGAGCTTCGCGCTTTCCAGTCTTTTCCCGGATCCCTATGTCAGTGAGGAGGACGACAGAGGTGTGGAGGCAGGCGAAGGGGGTTCTCACCGTGCAAGGGCGCCTGTACCCGAGTCGCGCTTCCAGGACTCGTGGGCACGTATCTCCCGACGACAGGGGTTTGCAACCTCCGTACTTGGGCAAGTCCCTCCACGCACCCCTGCTCTTCCTCCGATCGATCTGGCGCAGCGCTCCCGGGTGGGGAGGTGGCGCCGCTCGCTCAGCCCGGGCTTTGGAGCCCGCGCCGGCTTAAGGTGAGCGGTCCCCTTCCTCCTCTACCCCCGGGCTTTTGACACCTATCTTTGGGCGCGCACGCCGGCCTCCGGTCTGTGGAGGTGGCCGAGTCGTGGGGAGTTTGAGCCGACCCCAGCGAAGGCAGCGGTCCGACGACCCGCACGGGCTAACGGCGGGGTGCCCACCCACCCAGGCGTGGGGGCCCGTCGTCCGAATCGCTCCCTGTGCGGGGATGCACAACGATCTTCTCCGAGGGCGGCCCTTTTCTTCCAGATGTGTACCCGGCCAGCGATAGCGGCGGCAGTGGGTGGCGTCTCCGCGCCACTGCCGAGCTTCGCGATTTCCAGTCTTTTCCCGAGCCCCTACGTCAGTGGGGAGGACGACAGAGGTGTGGAGGCAGGCGAAGGGGGTTATCACCGTGCGGTGTGCCCCAGCCCGACCGTCGCCTTTCCCCCTCGACCCTCGTCCTCCCAGGCGGCTCGGCAGGGAGAAGGAGAGAGAGAGCGAGAGAGGGAGAGTGGAAACCCCAGAGCCGAGGGGTTATATGGAGAACGGGAGAAGGAACGAGGGCCAAGAGGTAGGGAGTACCCGCAGGCCTCTCCTCTCCCGAACCTCGACGCGGTCCAGTCGTGATGGGGGGCTACCTGGTTGATCCTGCCAGTAGCATATGCTTGTCTCAAAGATTAAGCCATGCACGTGTAAGTACACACGGACGGTACAGTGAAACTGCGAATGGCTCTTTAAATCAGTTATGATTCCTTTGATCGCTCCAAACCGTTGACTCGGACAACTGTGGTAATTCTAGAGCTAATACGTGCAAACGAGCGCTGGCCGCCAGGGATTCGTGCATTTATCAGACCAAAACCAATCCGGGGTCCCGGGCGCGGCGTCGAGACGGCCTCCCCCCTGCTGCGCTCTCACCGTAAGCTTTGCGACTCTGGATAACCTCGGGCCGATCGCATTTCCCCGTGACGGCGACGATCCATTTGGGTGTCTGCCCTATCAACTTTTGATGGTACTTTCTGTGCCTACCATGGTGACCACGGGTAACGGAGAATCAGGGTTCGATTCCGGAGAGCGAGCCTGAGAAACGGCTACCACATCCAAGGAAGGCAGCAGGCGCGCAAATTACCCACTCCCGACCCGGTGAGGTAGTGACGAAAAATAACAATACAGGACTCTTTCGAGGCTCTGTAATTGGAATGAGTACACTTTAAATCCTTTAACGAGGATCTATTGGAGGGCAAGTCTGGTGCCAGCAGCCGCGGTAATTCCAGCTCCAGTAGTGTACACTAAAGCTGCTGCAGTTAAAAAGCTCGTAGTTGGATCTTGGGATCGAGCTGGCGGTCTGCCGCAAGGCGTGCTACCGCCAGTCCCAGCCCCTTTGCCTTGGGGCGCCTCCCCGATGCTCTTGACTGAGTGTCCCGGGGGCCCGAAGCGTTTACTTTGAAAAAATTAGAGTGTTCAAAGCAGGCAGCCACGCCTGAATACTCCAGCTAGGAATAATGGAATAGGACTCCGGTTCTATTTTGTTGGTTGTCGGAACTGGGGCCATGATTAAGAGGTACGGCCGGCGGCATCCGTATTGCGCCGCTAGAGGTGAAATTCTTGGACCGGCACAAGACGAACCAAAGCGAAAGCATTTGCCAAGAATGTTTTCATTAATCAAGAACGAAAGTCGGAGGTTCGAAGATTATCAGATACCGTCGTAGTTCCGACCATAAATGATGCCAACTGGCGATCCGGCGGCGTCATTCCCATGACCTGCCGAGCAGCGTCCGGGAAACCAAAGTCTTTGGGTTCCGGGGGGAGTATGGTTGCAAAGCTGAAACTTAAAGGAATTGTTTGAAGGGCACCACCAGGAGTGGAGCCTGCGGCTTAATTTGACTCAACACGGGAAACCTCACCCGGCCCGGACACGGAAAGGATTGACAGATTGAAAGCTCTTTCTCGATTCTGTGGGTGGTGGTGCATGGGTGTTCTTAGTTGGTGGAGCGATTTGTCTGGTTAATTCCGATAACGAACGAGACTCCGGCATGCTAACTAGCTACGCGACCCCCCGTGGTCCGCGTCCAGCTTCTTAGAGGGACAAGTGGCGCTCAGCCACGCGAGATCGAGCAATAACAGATCTGTGATGCCCTTAGATGTCCGGGGCTGCACGCGCGCTACACTGAACGGACCAGCGTGTGTCTACCCTTCACCGACAGGTGCGGGTAACCTGCTGAACCCCGCTCGTGATGGGGATTGCAATTCTTCCCCGTGAACGAGGAATTCCCAGTAAGTGCGGGTCATAAGCTCGCATTGATTAAGTCCCTGCCCTTTGTACACACCGTCCGTCGCTACTACCGATTGGATGGTTTAGTGAGGTACTTGGATTGGCCCTGCCGGGGTCCGCCAAGACCCTGGCGGAGAGCCGAGAAGACGATCGAATTTGACTATCTAGAGGAAGTAAAAGTCGTAACAAGGTTTCTGTAGGTGAACCTGCAGAAGGATCATTAAGGCAGCGATGACCGAACCGAGGAGACGCGGAGCTGGAAGCCGATTTCCCCGACTGCCTCCCCCTGCCCAAAGGGGGTGTGCGGCTGGGATACTTCCGCTCTGCCTGAGCTACCCGCACGCGGAGGGGCGGCGACGGTCCAGCGAGGGTTATCGCCGTGCGGACGACGACGACGGGAGGGTGTGGGGGAGCCCCTCTTGCTCCGTCGTCCCGAAGGACGCCTGGCCTCTCGGGGGGATCCTGCCGTGTTCCCCCCGCCCAGGAAAAAACCCACATGAAAGGCCGTCCCGGGTACCGTTCGCCTGTGCGCCCCTATACCCCTCTCCCCGGGGTTGCGGGTCCGGGGGGTAGGTCGAGAAGTCTCGAGCCCTCCGTTGTTCCCCTCCCCGCCGGAGGGAGGGACGGCGGAGGCCGAGCACCCGGGGCAACAGGGCCAAGAAAAATCCCCGATGCACCCCCTCTGTTGCCGTCCGACGTACTGAAAAACCGGGCGCCCCAGAGCGCCCGGACCCAGAAGCGTGACTCTTAACGGTGGATCACTCGGCTCGCGCGTCGATGAAGAATGCAGCTAGCTGCGAGAATTAGTGTGAATTGCAGGACACATTGATCATCAACACTTCGAACGCACCTTGCGGCCCCGGGTTTCTCCCGGGGCTATGCCTGTCTGAGGGTCGCCCCTCCGTCGATCGCCTCTGTGGCGCAGCTGGGGTCCCGTCGCAAGGGATTTTCAGAGGGAGGCCCGAGGCTTCGCACCCCGACGCCCTCTCTCTCTCTCTCTCCCTTACGTCCCCCCAAGGCTAGACCCACCCGCCCGGTTACCCTCCGCCCCGACCCGAAGCGTGCCGTGAGGCTGTCTGTGGAGACACAGGGCTGCCTCCGGAGCTTCCAGGGGTTGGGGGGTAGCCGCCTGGGGCGGCGTGGAAGGGCACGCTCGCAGACCAGACTAAAGACCTCAGATCAGATGAATTTAAGCATATTAATAAGCGGAGGAAAATAAACTAACCAGGATTCCCTCAGTAACGGCGAGTGAAGAGGGAAGAGCCCAGTGCTGAATCCCTGTCCGTCCGGCGGGCGTCGGGAAATGTGGCATACGGGAGACCGGACCACCTCGGCGTCGCTCGGTTGCCCGGGTCCTTCTAATAGTGGCCCCAGCCCGTGGACGGTGGTAGGCCGGTTGGAATAAAAGTGCAGACGAACATTTGAATGACTTTATTATTGGTTGTAATTTTTCTCAGTTTTACACTGGTTTGGTGCACCTAATTGGGATGAGCCGAAAGGTGTTTAAGCCTAGCCTCTCAATAGGCTTCGCTATCGGCCTCATGATTTCCATATTGTCTGCTTGCTGGTTCTCTGAATGACTGGGGGAAGCCAATACAGGTGGCTGACTGTCGTCTCCATCAGTCCGCCTGTCGTCTCCATCAACCTGGCTGTGGTCTCCATCAGCCAGCCTGTCGTCTTCATCAACCTGGCTGTCGTCTCCATCAGCCAGCCTGTCGGCTCCATCAGCCTGGCTGTCATATCCATCAGCCCGCCTGTCGTCTCCATCAACCTGGCTGTCGTCTCCATCAGCCAGCCTGTTGGCTCCATCAGCCTGGCTGTCGTATCCATCAGCCCGCCTGTCGTCTCCATCAACCTGGCTGTCGTCTCCATCAGCCAGCCTTTCGGCTCCATCAGCCTGGCTGTCGTCTCCAACAGCCTGCCCCGAATTTATTACCAATTCATGGGCACGACACATATCCACAAGTGCTTTCTCCTGGTAAACTTTCTCAGCCATACCATTTGTGTGGACCAGATATCGTGCGAATAAGTGTTTTTCGGAATCGGAATATCGTGAGAGAGTCCACGTTTCACATACACGTCGTACAAAATGGCTGGTGACATGTGGAAGGCTGTAGCTGTGGAGGAAAAACAATCAGTGCCTGTAGCTGCATATGATAATTTACACTGGATATTCTTCCCCCACCTTTCATGATAACGCCGGAGAGCAGCGGATGGGTTCATTACGACCTTCCCGGTACACGTCAGAAAAAAGTTTGTGATTTCTAGGCCAGCAGCAATGACAGGTCTGATATGTTCTGCATAGACTTTGAACCACTGAAAAAGAAAAAAAAACTTAATCTCGAGCCAGAGGGTATACCTCAAACGAGTTTTGCATGGGGACAACAGAGGGGTTTCAACCCCATGTGGAGTCGGGTAGCCCGGGTCCCCTGGCTTGTAGAAACCTTACCGAATGTTATTCCTCTGAAAGCATGAACGATGCTACTTGAGTGGATGCACACTTGTGTGTTTTTACACCGACAATCGTCTTTCGAACACCGCGGTACATGTGATAGGTCCTCCCGTTCCACTCTGAAACCTAAGGTGTAAAAAGAAGGGAGATGATTGAGATGGTTCCGCAATGACCGCTGCCCATGCAGACTAACACTACTTACGGTCAAATTGCGAACAACACCTGGCCTTTGGAGGTGTCTTAGAATCAGAAGGGCCTGGAGGTACAGAATAACTTCCCTTCGGTCCTCTTCTGATCCCCCGTCCTGGACATTCTCTATGCTCGCTAGAAATGTAGGTCTTGCTTCGTCCAGTATTTTCTGGCAGTCATTCGGTGTCTTGGAGGGCTTCATCAGCGTATCGTACCTGTGGGGTGAAATACAGTTATAGCACTTTTTTACCCAACAGCCGATGTTTGGTAAAAATCTCTCAGAATATTGGGTACCTCTTGCTCACTGAGTCTTGGCAGACTCCCCTGTACAACGTCTTACGCAGGTCCTCCGTAAAGTTCATAAACACCTCACACGCCCTGTATAGCTGAGGATTCTCTATGCTCAGTTGTGTGCCCCTCATCTGATAAGTGGTGAATCGCCGAATGTGCTTCAGTATTTTGAGGGAGGTCTGGTTCGATAGTTTGAGGCTGCTGAGTTTTTTAAAAAAAATCATTCACTTTTGTTGGTTTGGTTAAGTACTCCAGAGTTATAAATCTTGGGTTGATAAAGAAAAGAAACCGCGCAACATTCGATACCTCCTGGTTACAATTAGGGACCCCACGGGTTACTGTCAAATATGTGCGGAAGCTCTTCTACATGGGGCTATTTACTGAGTGACGCATATACAAGCCGGCGGCCGTTCTAGCCAGGGAGCTTTCGTTTCTCCATTGCCTAGACTGAATGTTTGTGTGCTGCCATCCATGGCCTCAATGGGGTCCGACTCGGGGCATGGGGCTCCCTCAAAATTGTGTGCAGACTGTTCAGGGACAGGCGCGTCCATCATATGTGAATATGACTCCACAGGGGGCATGTAGCATGGGGGCAAACAGTCTGTTGGCGCCTGGGTCTGTCCTACAGAGGTCAGCGGTATGTTTTCTAACTGAAATGTAGGTTTGTTTACTATAAAATACCCACGGCTTTCGGCAAATGCTACCACATCTTCCAGGGATTGCAGAGGCTTGAGCTCGCTGAATAGTATAGCTGTGCCCTTAGCCGCGACAAGTCTAAGTCGATCTTTGGCGATAGCCAAGTTTTTTTTTATCTCCGAGACGCTTTCGGACCTCATGCACACCCTTCTCAGATGTGTGGACAGATATCTCGTCACCCTGTGGCACGCGGGGGAAGTCAGCGGTGTACGTTGGTGGATGTGGGGAAATAAGCAACACAAACGTTCACTGCGGTTTTACAACCGTGCAACATGGGGTCCGCCGCAGTCTGGTGTGGCGGTTACATTCTCCTATATGTGGGCGACGAATAACTTCTACTTACCGCTTCATAGCGACACGTTTCCCGCAGTCAAATTGAGCTTTAAAGTCCTTGCATCTGCAGCGGAGGTGATCTGAATTTCTGCCGCACACATCCAGGCTGCATCAGCCGCTCGGCTGATTAGTTTCCGCTCTAGCGGCTAATCACTGCTCTCGCGTAACAGGTGATGAGTCGCTCGCACGGGTGCAAATCACCTGTAGTGCTGCTGGAAATATTCAAACCTGGATAAATTCGTCCGTATCTTCTATACGGCATCACAGGGGTTGAGGCACCCATAAGGCAGCCACCTGCACGGTTGAAAAGCATCAGCAGCGTTGACGGAAAAAACCTAACCTATCTCATATACGTTTGTTCTATTGCGCTATATGAGAGGAACCTCATTTTCAGACATTTGGTTTGCGAGGTTAGCTTATGGGAAATATCTGTGTGCAGGAAACTTCCAGAGAGGTAGGAAATGTCAGTGAGTGCATCCGATTTCAGTTCCAGAGCGATTTGCCCGATGAGTCCTTCACACTTAGTCTTTTTCAGAAATCAGAATTTTGACTTCCAGGACCCGCCAAACGTTGGTAAATTGAATCCGCTCACCAGTTCCAAGTGTTTTGAGGTGTCCCCGGTTGCAGTAATGCAGCCTGCCCAATAGATGTCGAAAAAGAGACAAAAAGTGAAAAAGAACCAGAATGAGGAAATTGCAGGGAGCCGAATCCGCCTGACAGTTCCAGGCGATCGGGCACTTTTTTGCATGCGTCCCTAAAGTGGGTATAGGGTGACACTCCATGCAAAGACCCAGTTTTGCACACCACCGGCAGAATATATGAGAGAGAGGTACCTCTCAGCCCCGACACATTTCGACTCATTTAAGCTGGTTTTCACCTCCGTAGGCCCGGCTACGCGTTTTGGCTACGAGTCCCTGTTCGGCTGGAGGTCTGCACCTTGGCTGAACCCAGGCTTCCGCAGCTGCGTGGGGGGACTTTTGCTGGTTGCCTATCCCAAGTCAGAGAGGTGTTCCTGGGTTGAAGTGAGCCTGGCCAGACCCCCCCCGCGGGCCCTGGTTCTCCACATGGGGGTGCCGTCAAGGCTAAAATCTGGATTTTTAGGCTGAGGAGAGGCTCCATGAGGGCGGATGCTTTTGTGGCTTCGACCCCAGTGCTGTTCCACATCCAGTACCCCCTCTGCAAGGGCGCCTGTACCCGAGTCGCGCTTCCAGGACTCGTGGGCACGTATCTCCCGACGACAGGGGTTTGCAGCCTCCGTACGTGGGCCAGTCCCTACATGCACCCCTGCTCTTCCTCCGATCGATCTGGCACAGTGCTCCTGGGTGGGGAGGTGGCGCCGCTCGCTCGACCTGGGCTTTGGAGCCCGCGCCGGCTTAAGGTGAGCGGTCCCCTTCCTCCTCTACCCCCGAGCTTTTGACCCCTGTCTTTGGGCGTGCAAGCCGGACTCGCCTCCCATCCGCGGAGGTGGCTGAGCCGTGGGGAGTTTGACCCGACCCGAGCAAAGTCAGCGTTCTAATGACCCTCACGGGCGAACTCCGGGGTGCCCACCCACCCACGCGTGGGGGCATACTTTTGAGGTTACGGGTGTGAGGGACTACGCTGGAGGGTGACGCCGACACGGCCAGGCCGATAACAACCCTCGCGACCTCCGCGTCGCTGGGTTAGTGCCAGAGCCGCGACGGAACCTGACGGCCAGTTCCCCTCTCCAAATCCTCATGCCTGTCCGCCGGTGGGTTGAGGACCCCCCTCGACGGAGGCAGGTCTAAGCCAGACGGTGGTGCCGCATAGGCTCCCCCCACATGCCATCTCCCTGAGCGACCCTGTGTGTCGTCTTGGGTGTGGTTGGTGAGACGGGGGCGGCTGTGGCATCCTCCGGAGGCCAGTCACCTCGCCCTCCCCGTGCAAGGGGTGTTTTCCAGACGCCTGCCGCTTCGGGACCATGCACCCCACAGCGAGCCGCTTTTCCCGTACAGGTCCCCGCACAGGCCTCTCAGCTCCCCTCGCTGCGATCTATTGAAAGCCATCCCTCGAGACAAGCTTTTGTCCCTCCCAAGGAGTTTGCCTCCCCTCCTAAGGGAACCCTGGATGCCAAAGGGGCCTGATCAACCCCCCCACGCCATAAGGCTGCTGGTTTCATAGGCCGCCCTCAAACTCAGATTTTGCCAAACAAATCACAAGCCTCCTTGGCAGCGACAGCTATGACCGATGCGGGACACATTGTGAGCTGCCGGGCCGCGAACCCACCACGCCAAAAAGTATCCGCCCGCGACTAGATGTATTTGGAAGGGGGCTTAAAAGTCGCCCCCTTGCAAGTCGGTGGAGGGCTTAATATTCGCCTTGTGGTAGTCGGTGGAGGGCTTAATAGTGCTGCGGTGTCCAGAAACAGTTCCAGAATTTTGGGCTGAGGCCCCCCAGTCTTCCTCTATAGAGAAGGGAAATATGTGTGAGGGTACACCAGGAGTGTTCCAAATGTATGGGTGGAATATATATCCCACAAGGGGAAAATTGAAAAAAAGTTTAAAAAAAATTTTTTGTGGACTTAGAAAATTTTCACACATGTGTCAGACTTCCAGAGAGGGGAACATGTCAGTGAGCGCTACCAATTTCAGTTCCAGAGCGATTCACCCGATGAGTCCTTCATACTTAGTCGTTTTTTTGGCAAATTTCTGACTTTTTGAAAATTTCACTTTTTTGTGAAAACCTCCGCTAAATGAGGTTATAATATGTTAGAGGGCATCCCAGGAGGGCTCCAAATGTGTGGGTAAAATATATATCCCACGGAGGGGAAAATTGAAAAAAAGTTTAAAAAAATTTTTTGCGGACTTAGAAAATTTTTCAACTTGTGTCAGACTTCCAGAGAGGGGAAAATGTGAGTGAGCGCATCCGATTTCAGTTCCAGAGCGATTCACCCGATGAGTCCTTCATACTTAGTCTTTTTCAGAAATCAGAATTTTGACTTCCAGGACCCGCCAAACGTTGGTAAATTGAATCCGCTCACCAGTTCCAAGTGTTTTGAGGTGTCCCCGGTTGCAGTAATGCAGCCTGCCCACTAGATGTCGAAAAAGAGACAAAAAGTGAAAAAGAACCAGAATGAGGAAATTCCAGGGAGCCGAATCCGCCTGACAGTTCCAGGCGATCGGGTACTTTTTGGCATGCATCCCTAAAGTGGGTATAGGGTGACACTCCATGCAAAGACCCAGTTTTGCACACCACCGGCAGAATATATGAGAGAGAGGTACCTCTCAGCCCCGACACATTTCGACTCATTTAAGCTGGTTTTCACCTCCGTAGGCCTGGGTACGCGTTTTGGCTATGAGTCCCTGTTCGGCTGGAGGTCTGCACCTTGGCTGAACCCAGGCTTCCGCAGCTGCGTGGGGGGACTTTTGCTGGTCGCCTATTCCAAGTCAGAGAGGTGTTCCTGGGTTGAAGTGAGCCTGGCCAGACCCCCCCCCCCCCCGTGGGCCCTGGTTCTCCACATGGGGGTGCCTCAAGGCTAAAATCTGGATTTTTAGGCTGAGGAGAGGCTCCATGAGGGCGGATGCTTTTGTGGCTTCGACCCCAGTGCTGTTCCATATCCAGTACCCCCTCCGCAAGGGCGCCTGTACCCGAGTCGCGCTTCCAGGACATGTGGGCACGTATCTCCCGACGACAGGGGTTTGCAGCCTCCGTACTTGGGCAAGTCCCTCCACGCACACCTGCTCTTCCTCCGATCGATCTGGCGCAGCGCTCCCGGGTGAGGAGGTGGCGCCGCTCGCTCGGCCCGGGCTTTGGAGCCCGCGCCGGCTTAAGGTGAGCGGTACCCTTCCTCCTCTACCCCCGGGCTTTCGACACCTATCTTTGGGCGCGCACGCCGGCCTCGCCTCCCGTCCGTGGAGGTGGCCGAGCCGTGGGGAGTTTTACACGACCCAAGCGAAGGCAGCGGTCCGACGACCCGAACGTGCGAACGGCATGGTGCCCACCCACCAAGGCGTGGGGGCCCGTCGTCCGAATCGCTCCTTGTGCGGGGAAGCACAACTATCTCCGAGGGCGGCCCTTTTCTTCCAGATGCGTACACGGCCAGCGGAGGCCCGCGCCGCCCCTCGTGTCCGAAAGGGCGGCCTCCGCGGCGGTGGCGACAGCGGCGGTGGTGGGTGGCGTCTCCGCGCCACTGCCGAGCTTCGCGCTTTCCAGTCTTTTCCCGGATACCTATGTCAGTGGGGAGGATGACAGAGTTGTGGAGGCAGGCGAAGGGGGTTCTCACCGTGCAAGGGCGCCTGTACCCGAGTCTCGCTTCCAGGAATCGTGGGCACGTATCTCCCGACGACAGGGGTTTGAAGCCTCCGTACTTGGGCAAGTCCCTCCACGCACCCCTGCTCTTCCTCCGATCGATCTGGCGCAGCGCTCCCAGATGGGGAGGTGGCGCCGCTCGCTCGGCCCGGGCTTTGGAACCCGCGTCGGCTTAAGGTGAGCGATCCCCTTCCTCCTCTACCCCCGGGCTTTCGACACCTATCTTTGGGCGCTCACGCCGGCCTCGCCTCAAGTCCGTGGAGGTGGCCGAGCCGTGGGGTGTGTGACCCGACCCAAGCGAAGGCAGCGGTCCGACGACCCGCACGTGCGAACGGCATGGTGCCCACCCACCAAGGCGTGGGGGCCCGTCGTCCAAATCGCTCCCTGTGTGGGGAAGCACAACTATCTCCGAGGGCGGCCCTTTTCTTCCAGATGCGTACACGGCCAGCGGAGGCCCGCGCCGCCCCTCGTGTCCGAAAGGGCGGCCTCCGCGGCGCTGGCGACAGCGGCGGTGGTGGGTGGCGTCTCCGCGCCACTGCCGAGCTTCGCGCTTTCCAGTCTTTTCCCGGATCCCTATGTCAGTGAGGAGGACGACAGAGGTGTGGAGGCAGGCGAAGGGGGTTCTCACCGTGCAAGGGCGCCTGTACCCGAGTCGCGCTTCCAGTACTCGTGGGCACGTATCTCCCGACGACAGGGGTTTGCAGCCTCCGTACTTGGGCAAGTCCCTCCACGCACCCCTGCTCTTCCTCCGATCGATCTGGCGCAGCGCTTCCGGGTGGGGAGGTGGCGCCGCTCGCTCAGCCCGGGCTTTGGAGCCCGCGACGGCTTAAGGTGAGCGGTCCCCTTCCTCCTCTACCCCCGGGCTTTTGACACCTATCTTTGGGCGCGCACGCCGCCCTCCCGTCCGCGTAGGTGGCTGAGCAGTGGGGAGTTTGAGCCGAACCCAGCGAAGGCAGCGGTCCGACGACCCGCAGGTGCTAACGGCGGGGCGCCCACCCACCAAGGCGTAGGGGCCCGTCGTCCGAATCGCTCCCTGTGCACAACGATCTTCTCCGAGGGCGGCCCTTTTCTTCCAGATGTGTACCCGGCCAGCGGAGGCCCACGGCCCCAATCGTGTCCGACAGGGCGGCGGTGGCGATAGCGGCGGCGGTGGGTGGCGTCTCCGCGCCACTGCCGAGCTTCGCGATTTCCAGTCTTTTCCCGAGCCCCTACGTCAGTGGGGAGGACGACAGAGTTGTGGAGGCAGGCGAAGGGGGTTCTCACCGTGCGGTGTGCCCCAGCCCGACCGTCTCCTTTCCCCCTCGACCCTCGTCCTCCCAGGCGGCTCGGCAGGGAGAAGGAGAGAGAGAGCGAGAGAGGGAGAGTGGAAACCCCAGAGCCGAGGGGTTATATGGAGAACGGGAGAAGGAACGAGGGCCAAGAGGTAGGGAGTACCCGCAGGCCTCTCCTCTCCCGAACCTCGATGCGGTCCAGTCGTGATGGGGGGCTACCTGGTTGATCCTGCCAGTAGCATATGCTTGTCTCAAAGATTAAGCCATGCACGTGTAAGTACACACTTGACGGTACAGTGAAACTGCGAATGGCTCATTAAATCAGTTATGATTCCTTTGATCGCTCCAAACCGTTGACTCGGACAACTGTGGTAATTCTAGAGCTAATACGTGCAAACGAGCGCTGGCCGCCAGGGATGCGTGCATTTATCAGACCAAAACCAATCCGGGGTCCCGGGCGCGGCGTCTTGACGGCCTCCGCGGCCTCCCCCCTGCTGCGCTCTCACAGTAAGCTTTGCGACTCTGGATAACTTTGGGCCGATCGCATTTCCCCGTGACGGCGACGATCCATTCGGGTGTCTGCCCTATCAACTTTTGATGGTACTTTCTGTGCCTACCATGGTGACCACGGGTAACGGAGAATCAGGGTTCGATTCCGGAGAGCGAGCCTGAGAAACGGCTACCACATCCAAGGAAGGCAGCAGGCGCGCAAATTACCCACTCCCGACCCGGTGAGGTAGTGACGAAAAATAACAATACAGGACTCTTTCGAGGCTCTGTAATTGGAATGAGTACACTTTAAATCCTTTAACGAGGATCTATTGGAGGGCAAGTCTGGTGCCAGCAGCCGCGGTAATTCCAGCTCCAGTAGTGTACACTAAAGCTGCTGCAGTTAAAAAGCTCATAGTTGGATCTTGGGATCGAGCTGGGGTTCTTCCGCAAGGCGTGCTACCGCCAGTCCCAGCCCCTTTGCCTTGACTGAGTGTCCCGGGGGCCCGAAGCGTTTACTTTGAAAAAATTAGAGTGTTCAAAGCAGGCAGCCACGCCTGAATACTCCAGCTAGGAATAATGGAATAGGACTCCGGTTCTATTTTGTTGGTTGTCGGAACTGGGGCCATGATTAAGAGGGACGGCCGGGGGCATCCTTATTGCGCCGCTAGAGGTGAAATTCTTGGACCGGCACAAGACGAACCAAAGCGAAAGCATTTGCCAAGAATGTTTTCATTAATCAAGAATGAAAGTCGTAGGTTCGACCATAAATGATGCCAACTGGCGATCCGGCGGCGTCATTCCCATGACCTGCCGAGCAGCGTCCGGGAAACCAAAGTCTTTGGGTTCCGGGGGGAGTATGGTTGCAAAGCTGAAACTTAAAGGAATTGACGGAAGGGCACCACCAGGAGTGGAGCCTGCAGCTTAATTTGACTCAACACGGGAAACCTCACCCGGCCCGGACATGGAAAGGATTGACAGATTGAAAGCTCTTTCTCGATTCTGTGGGTGGTGGTGCATGGGTGTTCTTAGTTGGTGGAGCGATTTGTCTGGTTAATTCCGATAACGAACGAGACTCCGGCATGCTAACTAGCTACGCGACCCCCCGTGGTCCGCGTCCAGCTTCTTAGAGGGACAAGTGGCGCTCAGCCACGCGAGATCGAGCAATAACAGATCTGTGATGCCCTTAGATGTCCGGGGCTGCACGCGCGCTACACTGAACGGACCAGCGTGTGTCTACCCTTCACCGACAGGTGCGGGTAACCTGCTGAACCCCGCTCGTGATGGGGATCGGGGATTGCAATTCTTCCCCGTGAACGAGGAATTCCCAGTAAGTGCGGGTCATAAGCTCGCGTTGATTAAGTCCCTGCCCTTTGTACACACCGCCCGTCGCTACTACCGATTGGATGGTTTAGTGAGGTCCTTGGATTGGCCCTGCCGGGGTCCGCCAAGACCCTGGCGGAGAGGCGAGAAGACGATCGAACTTGACTATCTAGAGGAAGTAAAAGTCATAACAAGGTTTCTGTAGGTGAACCTGCAGAAGGATCATTAAGGCAGTGATGACCGAACCGAGGAGGCGCGGAGCTGGAAGCCGATTTCCCCGACTGCCTCCCCCTGCCCGAAGGGGGTGTGCGGCTGGGATACTTCCGCTCTGCCTGAGCTACCCGCACGCGGAGGGGCGGCGACGGTCCAGCGAGGGTTATCGCCGTGCGGACGACGACGACGGGAGGGTGTGTGGAGCCCCTCTTGCTCCTTCGTACCGACGGACGCCTGGCCTCTCGGGGGGATCCTGCCGTGTTCCCCCCGCCCAGGAAAAAACCCACATGAAAGGCCGTCCCGGGTACCGTTCGCCCGTGCGCCCCTATACCCCTCTCCCCGGGGTTGCGGGACCGGGGGGTAGGTCGAGAAGTCTCGAGCCCTCCGTTGTTCCCCTCCCCGCCGGAGGGAGGGACGGCGGAGGCCGAGCACCTGGGGCAATAGGGCCAAGAAAAATCCCCGATGCACCCCCTCTGTTGCCGGCCGACGTACTGAAAAACCGGGCGCCCCAGAGCTCCCGGGCCCAGAAGCGTGACTCTTAACGGTGGATCACTCGGCTCGCGCGTCGATGAAGAACGCAGCTAGCTGCGAGAATTAGTGTGAATTGCAGGACACATTGATCATCGACACTTCGAACGCACCTTGCGGCCCCGGGTTTCTCCCGGGGCTATGCCTGTCTGAGGGTCGCCCCTCCGTCGATCGCCTCCGTGGCGCAGCTGGGGTCCCGTCGCAAGGGATTTTCAGAGGGAAGCCCGAGGCTTCGCACCCCGACGCCCTCTCTCTCTCTCCCTCTCCCTTACGTCCCCCCAAGGCTAGACCCACCCGCCCGGTTACCCTCCGCCCCGACCCGGAGCGTGCCGTGAGGCTGTCTGTGGAGACACAGGGCTGCCTCCGGAGCTTCCAGGGGTTGGGGGGTAGCCGCCTGGGGCGGCGTGGTAGGGCACGCTCGCAGACCAGACTAAAGACCTCAGATCAGACGTGGCGACCCGCTGAATTTAAGCATATTAATAAGCGGAGGAAAATAAACTAACCAGGATTCCCTCAGTAACGGCGAGTGAAGAGGGAAGAGCCCAGTGCTGAATCCCTGTCCGTCCGGCGGGCGTCGGGAAATGTGGCATACGGGAGACCGGACCACCTCGGCGTCGCTCGGGGGCCCGAGTCCTTCTAATAGTGGCTCCAGCCCGTGGACGGTGGTAGGCCGTGTATTCTACGGTTGGAATAAAAGTGCAGACGAACATTTGAATGACTTTATTATTGGTTGTAATTTTTCTCAGTTTTACACTGGTTTGGTGCACCTAATTGGGATGAGCCGAAAGGTGTTTAAGCCTAGCCTCTCAATAGGCTTCACTATCGGCCTCATGATTTCCATATTGTCTGCTTGCTGGTTCTCTGAATGACTCGGGGAAGCCAATACAGGTGGCTGACTGTCGTCTCCATCAGTCCGCCTGTCGTCTCCATCAACCTGGCTGTCGTCTTCATCAACCTGGCTGTCGTCTCCATCAGCCAGCCTGTCGGCTCCATCAGCCTGGCTGTCATATCCATCAGCCCGCCTGTCGTCTCCATCAACCTGGCTGTCGTCTCCATCAGCCAGCCTGTTGGCTCCATCAGCCTGGCTGTCGTATCCATCAGCCCGCCTGTCGTCTCCATCAGCCTGGCTGTCGTCTCCAACAGCCTGCCCCGAATTTATTACCAATTTATGGGCACGACACATATCCACAAGTGATTTCTCCTGGTAAACTTTCTCAGCCATACCATTTGTGTGGACCAGATATCGTGCGAATAAGTGTTTTTCGGAATATCGTGAGAGAGTCCACGTTTCACATACACGTCGTACAAAATGGCTGGTGACATGTGGAAGGCTGTAGCTGTGGAGGAAAAACAATCAGTGCCTGTAGCTGCATATGATAATTTACACTGGATATTCTTCCCCCAACTTTCATGATAACGCCGGAGAGCAGCGGATGGGTTGATTACGACCTTCCCGGTACACGTCAGAAAAAAGTTTGCGATTTCTCGGCCAGCAGCAATGACAGGTCTGATATGTTCTGCATAGACTTTGAACCACTGAAAAAGAAAAAAAAACTTAATCTCGAGCCAGAGGGTATACCTCAAACGAGTTTTGCATGGGGACAACAGAGGGGTTTCAACCCCATGTGGAGTCGGGTAGCCCGGGTCCCCTGGCTTGTAGAAACCTTACCGAATGTTCTTCCTCTGAAAGCACGAACGATGCTACTTGAGTGGATGCACACTTGTGTGTTTTCACACCGACAATCGTCTTTCGAACACCGCGGTACATGTGATAGGTCCTCCCGTTCCACTCTGAAACCTAAGGTGTAAAAAGAAGGGAGATGATTGAGACGGTTCCGCAATGACCGCTGCCCATGCAGACTAACACTACTTACGGTCAAATTGCGAACAACACCTGGCCTTTGGAGGTGTCTTAGAATCAGAAGGGCCTGGAGGTACAGAATAACTTCCCTTCGGTCCTCTTCTGATCCCCCGTCCTGGACATTCTCTATGCTCGCTAGAAATGTAGGTCTTGCTTCGTCCAGTATTTTCTGGCAGTCATTCGGTGTCTTGGAGGGCTTCATCAGCGTATCGTACCTGTGGGGTGAAATACAGTTATAGCACTTTTCTACCCAACAGCCGATGTTTGGTAAAAATCTCTCAGAATATTGGGTACCTCTTGCTCACTGAGTCTTGGCAGACTCCCCTGTACAAGGTCTTACGCAGGTCCTCCGTAAAGTTCATAAACACCTCACACGCCCTGTATAGCTGAGGATTCTCTATGCTCAGTTGTGTGCCCCTCATCTGGTAGGTGGTGAATCGCCGAATGTGCTTCAGTATTTTGAGGGAGGTCTGGTTCGATAGTTTGAGGCTGCTGAGTTTTTTTAAAAAAATCATTCACTTTTGTTGGTTTGGTTAAGTACTCCAGAGTTATAAATCTTGGGTTGATAAAGAAAAGAAACCGCGCAACATTCGATACCTCCTGGTTACAATTAGGGACCCCACGGGTTACTGTCAAATATGTGCGGAAGCTCTTCTACATGGGGCTATTCACTGAGTGACGCATATACAAGCCGGCGGCCGTTCTAGCCAGGGAGCTTTCGTTTCTCCATTGCCTAGACTGAATGTTTTGTGTGCTGCCATCCATGGCCTCAATGGGGTCCGACTCGGGGCATGGGGCTCCCTCAAAATTGTGTGCAGACTGTTCAGGGACAGGCGCGTCCATCATTTGTGAATATGACTCCACAGGGGGCACGTAGCATGGGTGCAAACAGTCTGTTGGCGCCTGGGTCTGTCCTACAGAGGTCAGCGGTATGTTTTCTAACTGAAATGTAGGTTTGTTTACTATAAAATACCCACGGCTTTCGGCAAATGCTACCACATCTTCCAGGGATTGCAGAGGCTTGAGCTCGCTGAATAGTAGCCCTTAGCCGCGACAAGTCTAAGTCGATCTTTGGCGATAGCCAAGTTTTTTTTTATCTCCGAGACGCTTTCGGACCTCATGCACACCCTTCTCAGATGTGTGGACAGATATCTCGTCACCCTGTGGCACACGGGGCAAGTCAGCGGTGTACGTTGGTGGATGTGGGGAAATAAGCAACACAAACGTTCACTGCGGTTTTACAACCGTGCAACATGGGGTCCGCCGCAGCCTGGTGTGGCGGTTACATTCTCCTATATGTGGGCGACGAATAACTTCTACTTACCGCTTCATAGCGACACGTTTCCTGCAGTCAAATTGAGCTTTAAAGTCCTTGCATCTGCAGCGGAGGTGATCTGAATTTCTGCCGCACACATCCAGGCTGCATCAGCCGCTCGGCTGATTAGTTTCCGCTCTAGCGGCTAATCACTGCTCTCGCGTAACAGGTGATGAGTCGCTCGCACGGGTGCAAATCACCTGTAGTGCTGCTGGAAATATTCAAACCTGGATATATTCCTCCGTATCTTCTATACGGCATCACAGGGGTTGAGGCACCCATAAGGCAGCCACCTGCACGGTTGAAAAGCATCAGCAGCGTTGACGGAAAAAACCTAACCTATCTCATATACGTTTGTTCTATTGCGCTATATGAGAGGAACCTCATTTTCAGACATTTGGTTTGCGAGGTTAGCTTATGGGAAATATCTGTGTGCAGGAAACTTCCAGAGAGGTAGGAAATGTGAGTGAGCGCATCCGATTTCAGTTCCAGAGCGATTTGCCCGATGAGTCCTTCACACTTAGTCTTTTTCAGAAATCAGAATTTTGACTTCCAGGACCCGCCAAACATTGGTAAATTGAATCCGCTCACCAGTTCCAAGTGTTTTGAGGTGTCCCCGGTTGCAGTAATGCAGCCTGCCCACTAGATGTCGAAAAAGAGACAAAAAGTGAAAAAGAACCAGAATGAGGAAATTCCAGGGAGCCGAATCCGCCTGACAGTTCCAGGCGATCGGGTACTTTTTGGCATGCGTCCCTAAAGTGGGTATAGGGTGACACTCCATGCAAAGACCCAGTTTTGCACACCACCGGCAGAATATATGAGAGAGAGGTACCTCTCAGCCCCGACACATTTCGACTCATTTAAGCTGGTTTTCACCTCCGTAGGCCCGGCTACGCGTTTTGGCTATGAGTCCCTGTTCGGCTGGAGGTCTGCACATTGGCTGAACCCAGGCTTCCGCAGCTGCGTGGGGGGACTTTTGCTGGTTGCCTATCCCAAGTCAGAGAGGTGTTCCTGGGTTGAAGTGAGCCTGGCCAGAACCCCCCCCCGTGGGCCCTGGTTCTCCACATGGGGGTGCCTCAAGGCTAAAATCTGGATTTTTAGGCTGAAGAGAGGCTCCATGAGGGCGGATGCTTTTGTGGCTTCGACCCCAGTGCTGTTCCATATCCAGTACCCCCTCTGCAAGGGCCCCTGTACCCGAGTCGCGCTTCCAGGACTTGTGGGCACGTATCTCCCGACGACAGGGGTTTGCAGCCTCCGTACTTGGGCAAGTCCTTCCACGCACACCTGCTCTTCCTCCGATCGATCTGGCGCAGCGCTCCCGGGTGAGGAGGTGGCGCCGCTCGCTCGGCCCGGGCTTTGGAGCCCGCGCCGGCTTAAGGTGAGCGGTACCCTTCCTCCTCTACCCCCGGGCTTTCGACACCTATCTTTGGGCGCGCACGCCGGCCTCGCCTCCCGTCCGTGGAGGTGGCCGAGCCGTGGGGAGTTTTACCCGACCCAAGCGAAGGCAGCGGTCCGACGACCCGCACGTGCGAACGGCATGGTGCCCACCCACCAAGGCGTGGGGGCCCGTCATCCGAATCGCTGCTTGTGCGGGGAAGCACAACTATCTCCGAGGGCGGCCCTTTTCTTCCAGATGCGTACATGGCCAGCGGAGGCCCGCGCCGCCCCTCGTGTCCGAAAGGGCGGCCTCCGCGGCGGTGGCGACAGCGGCGGTGGTTGGTGGCGTCTCCGCGCCACTGCCGAGCTTCGCGCTTTCCAGTCTTTTCCCGGATACCTATGTCAGTGGTGAGGATGACAGAGTTGTGGAGGCAGGCGAAGGGGGTTCTCACCGTGCAAGGGCGCCTGTACCCGAGTCGCGCTTCCAGGAATCGTGGGCACGTATCTCCCGACGACAGGGGTTTGCAGCCTCCGTACGTGGGCCAGTCCCTACATGCACCCCTGCTCTTCCTCCGATCGATCTGGCACAGTGCTCCTGGGTGGGGAGGTGGCGCCGCTCGCTCTGCACGGGCTTTGGAACCCGCGCCGGCTTAAGGTGAGCTGTCCCCTTCCTCCTCTACCCCCGGTCTTTCGACACCTATCTTTGGGCGCTCACGCCAGCCTTGCCTCCCGTCCGTGGAGGTGGCCGAGCTGTGGGGTGTTTGACCCGACCCAAGCGAAGGCAGCGGTCCGACGACCCGCACGTGCGAACGGCATGGTGCCCACCCACCAAGGCGTGGGGGCCCGTCGTCCGAATCGCTCCCTGTGCGGGGAAGCACACCTATCTCTGAGGGCGGCCCTTTTCTTCCAGATGCGTACACGGCCAGCGGAGGCCCGCGCCGCCCCTCGTGTCCGAAAGGGCGGCCTCCGCGGCGGTGGCGACAGCGGCGGTGGTGGGTGGCGTCTCCGCGCCACTGCCGAGCTTCGCGCTTTCCAGTCTTTTCCCGGATCCCTATGTCAGTGGGGAGGACGACAGAGGTGTGGAGGCAGGCGAAGGGGGTTCTCACCGAGCAAGGGTGCCTGTACCCGAGTCGCGCTTCCAGGACTCGTGGGCACTTATCTCCCGACGACAGGGGTTTGCAGCCTCCGTACTTGGGCAAGTCCCTCCACGCACCCCTGCTCTTCCTCCGATCGATCTGGCGCAGCGCTCCCGGGTGGGGAGGTGGCGCCGCTCGCTCAGCCCGGGCTTTGGAGCCCGCGCCGGCCTTAAGGTGAGAGGTCCCCTTCCTCTTCTACCCCCGGGCTTTTGACACCTATCTTTGGGCGCGCACGCCGGCCTCCCATCCGCGGAGGTGGCCGAGCCGTGGGGAGTTTGACCCGACCCCAGCGAAGGCAGCGGTCCGACGACCCGCACGGGCTAACGGCGGGGCGCCCACCCACCCAGGCGTGGGGGCCCGTCGTCCGAATCGCTCCCTGTGCGGGGATGCACAACGATCTTCTCCGAGGGCGGCCCTTTTCTTCCAGATGTGTACCCGGCCAGCGGAGGCCCACGCCGCCCCTCGTGTCCGACAGGTCGGCCTCCGCGGCGGTGGCGATAGCGGCGGCGGTGGGTGGCGTCTCCGCGCCACTGCCGAGCTTCGCGATTTCCAGTCTTTTCCCGAGCCCCTACGTCAGTGGGGAGGACGACAGAGGTGTGGAGGCAGGCGAAGGGGGTTCTCACCGTGCGGTGTGCCCCAGCTCGACCGTCGCCTTTCCCCCTCGACCCTCGTCCTCCCAGGTGGCTCGGCAGGGAGAAGGAGAGAGAGAGCGAGAGAGGGAGAGTGGAAACCCCAGAGCCGAGGGGTTATATGGAGAACGGGAGAAGGAGCGAGGGCCAAGAGGTAGGGAGTACGGTGAAAGGCCGACCTGGGATTCCCCCGCGCTCCCGCCCCCCGGGGCGCGGAGCAGCCCTGGGAAGAAAAGCCGCTCGGGCATCCCTTTAAGGTTACGGGCACGAGCGGGAAGAGGGACTACGCTGGAGGGCGAAGCCGACACGGCCAGGCCGACGACCTCCGCGTCGCCGGGTTAGTGCCGGAGCCGCGGCGGACCCCGAGGGCCAGCCCCCCTCTCCCAATCCTCGTGCCTGCCCGCCGGTGGGTCGAGGACCCCCCGCGGCGGAGGCAGGTCTAAGCCAGACGGTGGCGCCGCATAGGCCCACCCCCACACGCCATCTCCCCGAGCGACCCTGTGTGTCGTCTTGGGTGCGGTTGGTGAGACGGGGGCGGCTGTGGCATCCTCCGGAGGCCAGTCACCTCGCCTTCCCCGTGCAAGGGGTGTTTTCCAGACACCTGCCGCTTCGGGACCACGCACTGCACAGCGAGCTGCTCCTCCCGCACATGTCCCCGGTGCTGCGAGGGCTCCGTTCCCCGGCCCCCCCAGTGAAGCCCCACACCATCCCACATCCTCTCCTGGATGCCGCATGCCCTACCTATACCCGTTCCGTCCGGGCGCCCTGCCGCCACGGGGCTCTTCCGCCGCCCTCTCTTCCCGCAGGCCTCTCCTCTCCCGAACCTCGACGCGGTCCAGTCGTGTTGGGGGGCTACCTGGTTGATCCTGCCAGTAGCATATGCTTGTCTCAAAGATTAAGCCATGCACGTGTAAGTACACACGGACGGTACAGTGAAACTGCGAATGGCTCATTAAATCAGTTATGGTTCCTTTGATCGCTCCAAACCGTTGACTCGGACAACTGTGGTAATTCTAGAGCTAATACGTGCAAATGAGCGCTGGCCGCCAGGGATGCGTGCATTTATCAGACGAAAACCAATCCGGGGTCCCGGGCGCGGCGTCGGGACGGTCCTCCGTGGCCTCCCCCCTGCTGCGCTCTCCCCGTAAGCGTTGCGACTCTGGATAACCTCGGGCCCATCGCACGTCCCCGTGACGGCGACGATCCATTCGGGTGTCTGCCCTATCAACTTTTGATGGTACTTTCTGTGCCTACCATGGTGACCACGGGTAACGAAGAATCAGGGTTCGATTCCTGAGAGGGTGCCTGAGAAACGGCTACCACATCCAAGGAAGGCAGCAGGCGCGCAAATTACCCGCTCCCGACCCGGTGAGGTAGTGACGAAAAATAACAATACAGGACTCTTTCGAGGCTCTGTAATTGGAATGAGTACACTTTAAATCCTTTAACGAGGATCTATTGGAGGGCATGTCTCATGCCAGCAGCCACGGTAGCAGGAAGTGGAGGAGGTGTGGCCTGTGTTCCTAGCTGAGTGAGAGCTGTGTGGAGGAGCTCCTGGGAAGCTCCAACTAGGACTTTTTTCTAAGCCTGACCCTTGCCTCTTCGTTTTCCCAGGACCGAGGCAGGGGTGTCGGGGGGCATCCCCGGGCTCCGGCCCTCCCGGTCTGGGCCGGGTGGGGTCGGAGGACTGAATATGGATCCATCGGAGGACTCTGTAAGGAGGTCTGGGAGGCTGTCCCAGCGTGAAGCGGCTACGGTGAGCATGCCGGCATCGGCTAACAAGGTGACTGGCAAGCCCAAGGGAAGCAAGGGGAGTGCCCCATGGGCCGAGAGGGGCCCGGACGAGTCGGCGGAGGCTTTCTCCCAGCGGGTGGTGGAGATGTTGTGGTGCCACTAAAAGGGGAAGGTGGCACTGGCGAAACTCCTGCTGGAGTTGCGGCAGGCCAAGGCGCTATATAATGCAGCAGCCCAGAGGAAGCGCCCGGCGATCGCCACGCAAATCCAGAGGGTCAAGGATAGGATTGCTGAGGTGGAGCAGAGGCAGGCGGAAATAGAGAGGGCTGCGGGTCCCTTTCTGGAGAAATTCTCTAATGATCGGCGGTTCTCGGGCCAGGAGGGGTTAACCACGCAGCAAGGAAGGGGGGCGTATGAAGGGGGCCTGCCGGCCAGTGAAGTCACTCCCAGGACTATGCATTTCCAGGAGCCTGGAAAGGAATGTTTGTCTGGAGCCCCGCCCCCTGTCCCACCCCCCTGTCCCGCCCACCATAGCGCTGGGTGCTGCCCCAGGGGTTACCCCAGCCATGGAGGAGGAGAAGGTGGGGGGTGGAGGAAGAGGCGCACTGTTAGTGAGAGCAGAGGATAGTGTGGGTGCGGGCACAAAGGCTGGGGGATCGCGGTCCGGGGCTCCGCCCCTTGCCCCGCCCACCTCGGCGCTCGGCGTGGCCACCATGAGAGACACACGTGGAACTGCGGAGCCCAGCGGCACCCGGTCTGCCGACCCGCCCCTAGCCCCGCCCACCTCGGCGCTCGGAGTGGCCACCATGAGAGACACACGTGGAACTGCGGAGCCCAGCGGCATCCGGTCTGCCGGCCCGCCCCTAGCCCTGCCCAACTGAGCGCTCGGGACGGCCACCATGAGAGGCACACGTGGAACTGCAGAGCCCAGCGGCACCCGATCTGCTGGCCCGCCCCTAGCCCCGCCCACCTCGGCGCTCGGCGTGGCCAGCATGAGAGACACATGTGGAACTGCAGAGCCCAGCGGCACCCGGTCTGCCGTCCCGCCCCTAACCCCGCCCACCTCAGATCTCGGCACGGCCACCATGAGAGGCACACGTGGAACTACCGAGCCCAGCGGCCCCAAGTCTGCCAACCAGCTCCAAGCCCCACCCACCTCGGCGCTCGGCACGGTCACCATGACAGGCACACGTGGAACTACCGAGCCCAGCGGCCCCCAGTCTGCCAACCAGCCCCAAGCCCCGCCCACCTCGTCGCTCGGCGCGGCCACCATGAGAGCCGCGAGTGGAACTACAGAGCCCAGCAGTTCCCGATCTGCTGGTCCGCCTCTAGTCCCGCCCACCGCAGCGCTCGGCACTGCCTCTGTACAGTCTGTGGGCGGAGGGAAGGAGGGAGGCAGGAGGGACATGAAAGAAAAAGCAGCTAGCAATGCTTATAGTACCACAAGGCTTAGCAAGCCTTGCGCCGGTGCCCCGCCCTCGTCCTGCCCACCGCAGAACCTGGAGTTGCCCAGAAGAAACCTGCGGCTGGGAGGGAGGCAGCAGGAAAAACAGCAGGGAAGACAGAGGCGGATCCAGGAACAGTGTCCCAGGAGGTGGCAGTAACCCCGGTCGAGCAGCCTGCCAGCGTTACTGGGGAGCCTCCTAAATCTTCCGGTCTGCGTCCTGAGCAGGTGGCGCTGCCTGACTCCAGCACATCAGAGGAGGAGGACATGGAGGCGTCTTCGGGCTCCGGGGGGATCATGGCGGCCATCCGGTTGCTGGAGTCCCCGGTGAACCTCCAGCATTTTTGTTTCGGGGATGAAGATCCGGGACCCGGAAAGGAGAAGAAGGGGCGCAAGAAGAAGGCACAGGAGACGGTGAGTATGCGTTACGTGTTTAATGATGATACTGATGCTGCTGCTGTCTCCTGTGTAACCCCCGCCGGTCAAGGGCGCCCAGATCATGAAGTTGGTCCTCGGCGCAGGTTCGGTGGGGAGAGTAAAGGCAAATGTAAGGCGAGTGGTGATGGTGTGGCGATCCCTACGGAGGACAGTAGGGATGGCAAAGGGTCATCGCTGGCGGTGGCGCCAGACATATTCAGTGTGGTGAAGTTCCCATCTCTGTCTCCCATGACCTCTGGGTCTCGGGCAGAGGGAGGTGGGGGTTGTGGCGGTGGAGCCGAAGCAGCTTTTTCAGAGATCTTGGCTGATGTCCGGAGGATGGTGGGGGAGGAGAGAGCCTCTGCTTCCATATCTGGCCAGAGGGTTGAGGGGCCGCATGCTGGGGACAAGGCTGCTGGGGGTAAACCGGCCGGGGTGTCTGCACCTGTGAGGTTGGTAAAACCCGGCGCCCAAAATCCCGGCCCCTGTGATACCCAGCGCATGAATATTGGAGGGTCCAAGGTGGCAGAGGGGGAGAAGGGGAGTAAGGACAATGCTGCGGATGTGGTGAGTGTCCTGAAACCCCCCCCAGTGATGCCGGGACCTTGGGTAAAGCGGTTAGTACCCCACCTGTTCTGGCTGGCATGGATGGGGTGCATGAGGTGGGGATGAATGGGGTACATGAAGGAGGTGAGGATGTAGGTGAGGATGCAGGTATGGAAGTGGTGAGTGGTATGGCTGGTGGTGATGGTAGTGGTCCAGGGGTGGTAGGTGAGGCTGTGAGGCAGAGTGTGAGTGTGAATGAGGGGCCAAGTGTGAGGCCAAGGAATCCCGGTTCGTTGGCGGACTCGATAGAGGGCGGTTCACATGTCCGCACCTTTGCGGCGGCCGCTGCCGCGGGTAGTGGAGGTTCCTTGTCAGGGGACGCTGGGCAGGGTTACTTGCAATGGCGTCTACTGGACGCCCTGAAGAGGGGAGAGTAGTCCATTACAGTGGAGGTAGGGAGGTAGATTTATCGTTCTGGATAGACCGACATGGTATGTCCGCCTTCCGAGAGTTAGGGGCAGAGAACGTTACGTGGTCTCTGCCGACAGCAGGGCAGGGTGGCGTCCGTAGCAATGTGGTCCGTCTCCGGTGGGAAGGCAATGAAACGTGCCCCTCTAGGGACAAGGTGGTGGAGCTTTTCCTGGGGATGGGCTTCAGGGCTGATGACATCTATGCCCTGATTCATCCCTATGGTGCCACCTTTTTTCGACGTCAGCTTTGTGAGATCGGAGGGCCTAGAGCTCTTCTGGTCTCAGTATGAGCTGGCTCGGATTTGCCCTGAATGGCGAGGGTTTATAGTCCAGGCTATCTCTCGCCAAAACTCAGTGAAGAAAGTGACCGTGCTCACCAGTAACGAGTCACTTTCTGAGATGGACATCATGAGCAGGTATGGGGAGGTGGTCCAGATTCCCAAAAAGAATCTGGACAAGCATGGCATCTGGTCAGGGGCCTGGACCTTTATGGTAAAACTGAAGGTCTCGGGTTACTCGGTTACCCACATTCCCACTTCAACATTCTTGGGAAGGGACCGAATCCTGATCTTTTACCAGGGGCAGCCGAAGTTGTGCCACAGGTGCGGCAGCCCCTCTCACTTCAGCGCGGGGTGCAAGGTGGAGAAGTGCGCGATGTGTGGAGGGGTGGGTCATCTGGCCGCAACCTGTAGGGACATTCGGTGTAATCTGTGTGGTGTCTTGGGACACCCGTTTAGTCGCTGTCCGCGCTCCTATGCCAATGTTGGCCTGAATTCGGGAGGTGCTGGTAGGGAGGAGGCGAGGACCAGACCAGCCGGTGAAGGGACTAGCGGCGGCGTAGGAAGTAAGGGACCGGTGAGGAGCAGAACTCCCCCTGAGGTGGGAGGGAAAGAACAGCGTCCGAGGAGAGTGGTGGAGAGGGACCAGGGGATTATGTCCCTGCCTCTGGTCCCTAGTTCGGGGGAGCATGCAGCTGAGGTCCCGGACAGTGAGATAGACGAAGAGGTCAGCAGGATGGTCAGGGAGGATGGGGCCACCTCTCCCTTATCCTCATCCAGTGAAGGTGTGGATGAGGGGGGGAATGAAGAGTGGCAACAGCAAAAGAAGAGGGAGAAGAAAAGGGTGAGGAAGAAAGGTAACTCGAAGGAGAAGGCCACCCGGGGCCAGATGCCAAAGGAAGGCTCTTCCTTCCTTCCTCCGGTGGAGCTCTCCGACCAGTACCAGGCCCTAAGCGAGTCTCCCTTGTCTTCAGATGGGGGGGAAGAGGGGGGTCTGGTGCTGGGGGTTGCGGACAAGGATGTAGGGGCTAAAGGGGGCACCAGGCCCTCAACATCGGGGGTCGGGGAAATCGGGCCTCTGGTGGTGGGGGTCGACCCAGGGCCTCCTGACAAGGGCAAGGGTGCGCCTGAAACAGTTGTGCCCATTAAAGTTGTGTCTGGAACAGCAGGTATGGATGTGTCGGTGTGCCTGAAACGTGCTATATCGTCCTCTGAGGAGGAAAATGGAGCACATGTAAAGGGTAAGGGGGGTGGGAAGAAGGTCGCTGTCTAACCTGATCACTCATGATGGCGGCACTCACCCCGTTGATGCTGGCGACCATTAATGTTGCCAGCATAAAGTCTGATGCGGCTAGGTTCACGGCCTCTCATTTTCTCGGCCAGCTTGATGCCGACATTTTGTTTTTGCAGGAGACCAGGTTGGCCGATCTCACGTCCCTTAAAAAAGCTAAGAGGGAGTGGGTACACGGGCCATCCTATTGGTCTCTTGCGGCTGAGCCGTATAGCGAGGTGGCGGTCCTTTTCAAGACCGCAGATGTATTATGCCGACGGGTTATTGAGTTGGAAATGGGGAGGTGCTTGATCTTGGATGTGTTCATAAGGGGACAAGAGCTTCAGCTCATAAACATCTATGGTCCCCAGACTAAGTGGGACCGCAAGTGTCTCTTTATGAGTATTAAACCCTTTTTGTTTTGTAGCCGACAGGTGGTCTTTGGAGGGGACTTCAACAATGTCTCGAGGCCCCAAGACAGAGGAGGTTCCAGAGACCGGTTGGCCTACGACAGCGTCGCCTTGAATAGCATAGTTAGTGAGGCTCGCCTAGTGGATGTCCACATCCGGAACACCACGAGCCACGCGGGTTACACTTATTTCAGAGGTAGTCAGACTAGGTCTAGAATAGACAGGTTTTATTTGAAGGAGGAGGCAGTCTCTTCACCTTTATCGGTGGTAGAGGTTGAATTCTCCGACCACTGCCTGATTATGTTTTCTCTGAATGTTACAGAGACTCCTCGGATGGGAAGAGGTTTTTGGAAGCTGAATTCGTCACTCCTGAAGGAAGCAGCTGTAAGACGGTCCTTTGAGGATTTCTTTCAAAGTCAGGTACCGCTACTGGGCCTTGGTAACACTAAGTCAGAGTGGTGGGAGATCTTCAAACATCGGGTGGCGAGATTCTTCCGCCAGCTTCCTAACCTCAGAAGCCTGAACAGGGATCTCCTGTATCGGGGCCTGAGGAGGAAACTCGAGGAACTTGTCTCGACTGGGGGTGGCCGTGAGGACATCACCAGGGTGAAAGCCTTACTCAATAGATGTCAGTATGATAGGCACACATTTTTGGTTTTTGAGAGGGACTTCGGGAAGTATCGCTCACCCGACCCTTACAGAAACTGCAAGATGTCAGTAAGTAGTAAGATAGTGGCGGGTCTGAGGGACAGTGCAGAATCCCTGACCAGGTCCAGGTCAGGGATCTTGGAGGTCGTCAGATCCTTTTACTTACATCTCTTGGGGAGGAAGGAGCTGGATCGAGATGAGACGTCGGCTTTCCTGGCTGAGGCCATTCCTGAATCAGGGGTAGACCCCTCGCTCGATGTCTTGGTGGATGAGATGAAAGAAGAGGAAGTTAGACTGGCAATTGACGGGCTCCAGCTCAAAAAATCACCAGGTCCGGACGGCTTAACGTCGGAGTTCTACAGGACCTTTAATGACCTTTTGGTCCCCTTATTGACTCAGGTTTTTAATGAGTGTCTCTCCTCGGGCACTCTTCCGAGATCAATGAGGAGGTCAGCTTTGATCCTTCTTTCTAAGGGAAAGGATCCGTCGCACATTGAGAACTGGAGGCCCATAGCGCTTCTCAATGTGGACAGGAAGGTTTTGGCTAAAGTACTCTTTAACAGGTTAGTGAAGTTTGCGCCACGGCTCCTTTCGGAGTCCCAGCACTGCTGTGTTCCTGGCCGTAGCACTTTTAGTGCTGTTCTCGGTGTCTGGGAGGCTGTGGAGCAGGGTAGGGCTGGCCTCTGGAAGGGGGGGTATCTGCTGTCCTTGGATCAGGCCAAAGCCTTTCACCGGGTTGATCACGAGTACCTGTGGTCCGCTCTTCTGAGGTATGGTCTGCCAGGGAGGTTCGTGGACTGGCTGAAGACATTGTACAGAGGGGCGGAGAGTTTCCCACTTGTGAATGGTTGGATTGGACAGGCCTTTGCGGTGGGCTCCGGCGTTCGTCAGGGATGTCCTCTCAGTCCCCTGCTGTAGGTGTTCGCGATTGATCCCTTCATAAGGAGGGTGGATCGTGGACCAGTAGCGGGGGTGAGGATGGACCAGGCGGCCGATCGGGAGGCCGCCCTGAAGGTAGTGGCCTATGCTGATGATGTCTCTGTTTTTGTCTCCTCGGAAGAGGAGGTGCGGGCAGTGATGTCTGAGGTGGAGGGCTACTCCAGGGCCTCTGGTTCAATTGTCAATCGGAGCAAGTGTGGGGGTCTTTGGCTGGGGGGAGGAGATCCCAGGTTTGATCTCCCGGACACCCTCCCAGAGCCCCAAGAGTATGCCAAGATCCTAGGCGTTGAATTTGGCCAGGGTGATTACCCAACCAAAAACTGGGAAGGTAGACTTAAAACTGCCGCCCAGAGAGTGGACCAGTGGAAGGGTTGGTCTTTGACCCTGAGGGAAAGGGTGAGCTTGTGCAAAGGTTTCCTGCTCCCATTGTTAATGTATCTAGGCAGCGTTTGTATTTTGCCAGAGCCTCTCTGGACGCGGGTCAATAGCCTGTTTTTCCAACTGTTATGGGGAAACAGGCTGAACCTAGTCAAGCGGGAGGTTACTTACCGTACGAGGAGACTAGGGGGGTTGAATATGGTCAACCCCGTGGTGTTCTTGGTTTGCACCTTTCTTAAGCTAAATATATCAAACCTCTGGAAAGAGAGGGCTCCTCTGTGGGTATTCTCCTGTAGGGGATGGTTGAAGTCCTTCTTCCAGGATTGGGAGACAGGAGGGCGTGTGAAGGATCTTCGCACACCGCACGGGCATCTCCCGGCTTATGTTACCCCGGTTTTGAAAGTAATACACCGGTGGGGTTTGGGAGTGTGGGAGGTGAGGACTCTCACGAGGAAACTTCTCGAGGAGAGGATCTTATCGACCCATTTTCAAAAGCCACTGGCCCTCAGGGACTGCCCAAGTCGGGATCTGGAGGTCGGGTTGCGTCTTTTAAATTCAAAACGGATCCCCGCGAAGTATTGGGACTTGACTTGGCGCTGCTCTCAGGGTAAGCTGTATGTGAGGGACAACTTGAAGTACAGGAACTCCGAGGATAGGAATTATCCTCGTGAGAGTTGTGCTGACACGCTTGAGAGCATGGAGCTCTTCCTGCTTCAGTGTCCCTTTAATGCAGAGGTATGCAACAGGGTGGGCGCTTCCATTGACTGGCCTAGGCTGGCGGGCCTCTCCTACGCTGAGTGAGCCTATGGAGCGTTCAGAGACCTTGGTGGACGGGACCAGTGCACTCTTTTTCTAGTTAGCCTAGTGGTTAGGTTTTTCACATGGAATGCACGGTGTTTAGTGGCGACGGGCAGTAAAATCCTCCCAGTGGGTGAGGTTATGTAGCAACATCCTTGGTGACCTGGTGAAGGTGCGCTCCTTGGAGTATGAAAGGCTGGGTGCATCGGGGGCCTCCCGTCTCTGGAGGGGTTTCTCCTTCCAGGTGCCTTAGTTCTGGATTGCTCCAAGCCTCCTGGTGGTGGGCTAACTTCTCACCGTGGCTTTTTGTTTTGAGAATGGTATCATGAAAAGGGTTTACAAGCACCGAACCGGTGCGGATGGTAATTTTGTTATTGTTCTTGTTGTTGTTATTATTATTTTTGTCTTATTGTTCTTTTACTTTGGGGGTTAGTTAGGTGGGGTGGGGGTTTTGAGGGGGTTAAGCATGAACTTGGACTGGCCCAGGCCCAAAACTGTCGGGGTTCGCCCTAAGTCCGGAAGGACTTTTTCGGAACTTGGAGGCCGGTTCGGGTTGGGGGTATAGTGAGACTTGGGGTAGTGTATGTGTTACTCATTATTTAAATGTTGTGTGTTATTTCATATGGTTTATGTGGTTTATATTTTGTTATATGTATTTTGCTTCTGCATCTCTGGTTTTTGTTACGGCAGAATCAGGTGTAAGTCTGGAGGAAGTTTGAGGTATGTTTGGATAGGCTGTGGTTGTATGGTGGTTGTCAGGCAGGTGGGGTCCCTTGTATATACATTGTTTATGTATCGGTTATATTGCTGGAAATTGTTTTCGTTACTTGTACTAGTTTGTGTTTTTACATTTATAATAAAATAGAGTTCCAGCTCCAGTAGTGTACACTAAAGCTGCCGCAGTTAAAAAGCTCGTAGTTGGATCTTGGGATCGAGCTGGCAGTCTGCCGCAAGGCGTGCTACCGCCAGTCCCAGCCCCTTTGCCTTGGGGCGCCTCCCCGATGCTCTTGACTGAGTGTCCCGGGGGCCCGAAGCGTTTACTTTGAAAAAATTAGAGTGTTCAAAGCAGGCAGCCACGCCTGAATACTCCAGCTAGGAATGTCGGGGAAAAAGAGAATATATATATTTGTAACTTTTATATTCTTGTAATTTTTATACGCTTTTTTGCTAATGTACTAACCACCATTTTGTGTCATATAACAATAAGCTTTCCTTGCTACGTAGTACTCAAATCAAAACTTAAACTAAGACATTTCCAGTGTTGCCAGGACTTATTTCAGAGAAACGAAACAAGATTATAAGCTGACGGCTGCAATATCTGCCCAGAGACTGAGATAAGGAGATGTGGACCAATCAGGAGTGGCCAGACACTGGACTTTCATGGTTTACCCCGCCCCGGACAACCCCTTTTCCCTCCCCATTATGTAGTGTATTTAGATTTGTGCATGTAAAAAATAAAGGCAGAACATTGCTGAGGAGGTTGACTGTAGTAGTCTTCTGAGCATGCTCTGAGCTTGAACCAGCTTATTGTCTGACTCATTCTTTGAATGGTTGACCCATGCTCATAGTTTGAATTTGGAGTGACTGGAGGACGAGTGGAATGTCATCACGACCCCCACAAATGGCGCCCAACGTGGGGCGTGGCTAGCGGTACGCCACCCTCCCGGACCCATATTGCTGACTTCCCTGGTGGTGACCGCGGTGGCTGAATTTGAGGCCTGATCAACCTCCATCGAACACGGTAAGTTGAGATGTATTTTATATGTCTCACTTGCCTGTGTGTCAGCCGCAGCGGTTTCTGTGGGATTGTCAGGTTGGATCTGGGTGGGTGACCGGTCGAGTGGTGAGACCTTGGGCGTCCCGCACCACGTCCTGAACCAGCAAGTGTTAAACCGAGTGACGTCGCATGCCTGCGCGTGCTCGTGTGCACACCACCTCCTCCTCCCCCGGTCACTGTACTTTTCTTAGATAGCTGCCTCCCGTAACTGATAGTCGAAGTTTCAAAGCATTCCTGAATTGTAGTGTAAGGTGTTGTGCTGTCAGAATCTGTGACGAATTGAGGAGTATTCTTCGTCTAATACAGAGACTGCTGTAAAGTCAAGGTTAGGAAACAGTGTATTGAGAGGTGACTCTACACTGACGGGTGATGCCGTGTTAGGAAAGGAGACAGATTGAGAGGTTACTCTCTGTCTTGTCAGTGTATTGAGAGGTGTACTCTACACTGACGGGTGGTGCCGTAGTAGGAAAGAAGACGAATTGAGAGGTGCTCTTCGTCTTATACAGAGAAACCTCATAAGGAGGGGTTCTGCTGTCAGGGTGCCGTGGTGAGTCGTACTGTAAAGTCGCCATTCAAGGTTAGGGAAGGGACAGATTGAGAGGTTACTCTCTGTCTTATCAGTGTATTGAGAGGTGTACTCTACACTGAGGAGTGGCGACCTGTCGGCTGCACCAGTGATCTGAGTCGCGACAGATCATTGCATTCTATAAGAAAATGTTGTGTATATTCAAATTTGAAAGATCTCGTAAGTTGCGGAATGCTGCTGTAGGAGTTAAGCCAATTAGTGGAGTTACGGGAAGGCAAGAAGGCAAGAAGAATGTTAGGAATTTGTATAACATGATAAGCTTATCCAGTACAGGCAGGCTCCAGTTTTCAGTTTAGAATGAATGTGTTACACAGAAGTTGGGAAAGTTGGGTGAGGATTTCTGCAAGCACATCTTAGAGTAGATGGTGCAGGGGGGAACAGAGAATGCCGAGCCTTTGTTCGGATACATGAAAGCTACAGAATGTGATTTGTTATGTGACCCTAAATTGGCCGTAACCCCGTTGATGCCTGTTACTACACCTTTCCCTGCCCCCAAGAACAATCCCACCCCCACTCCCCCCTCCTCCCTCCAACGGCCATCTTGCTACACCTTTTCCTGCCTCCAAGAATAATCCCACTTCCATTTTAACTCCTCCCTCCCACGGCCATCTTGCTACACCTCTTACTTGTTGTGGGAGGCCCGGAAAGCCCCAATCCAGCCTATATCCACTACTAGATCCGTCCGGTGCATATTACCAGCCACCAGCACAGGTGGAAAAGCCCGTAGTCCCAGAGTACCCATCTGAAACTAATGTGATACCCTCTGCTCCAGTCCACGATGCTGAGACGCTTCCCCTGTTTCCTATGGGAGTCACCCACAACCCTGGGGATATCCTCCTCAACCCCCCCAGAATTTCAGGCCAGACTGCTCTCCCTCCGCCAACATACTGTTACTCAAGACGATACGGAGCCAGATGAGGGATGGGCTCAAGATACTCCAGCCCCCCCCCCTTTACCCCATACGTTTCCTATGGCATCCTCCGCCCCACATTCATTGCCCATACTCCGGCCCTTGCTCCAAGCAACTGCTGAAAGAGCACCACCCCCCCAGCCCCTCAGAAGTCTGGGACCCCTGCCGCTCCCGGAACCTAGTAGACCCATCAGGACGCCCTGTCACTCTGTCAATAGGCTATGGTGACATCCTTACACATCGGGTGGGGGCCATAGTCAACCCTGCAAACACCTGTATGAGCCATGCTGGAGGATTGGTTCGTAAAATTGCCCTTGCTGCTGGTTCTACTCTGGCTGCAGAATGCCAGGCTCATTTAGCCGAAAACGGAGAGCTTTCAAAAGGCTATGGATTCCACAAAAGCAGGACCCCTTAGTACGTATGAATCCGGCCTAGAATACATGAAACAGTTAAAAGTCTGGGCTCAGGATCGCTTGTCAGATCAAGCTGGGTCTGTACAAGATGTTCAAAAAGACCCTGATGAATCTGTGGAAAGATATGCTGCAAGACTCAGCATGCATTTTGAGGATCTCGGATACAGTCCTCACGTCAAGATGCAGGCCGCCCTGTTGGTTCAGGCCCTAGTAGATGGCCTACAAGACGCTCTCAGAGATGACGTTCTGAGGGTACGCCCCGAGATTCGTTCTTCTTCTTTTAACGACGTAGTGAACATTGTCAAAGCTTTCCAAAAAGCCATGCTAAAAATGGAAAAGGATACTAAGCCAAAGAAGAAAACCGCTCCTGCCATGCTATATCAAGCTCAAGAAAGCTACCCACCCCCTGGCAACCAACATGGAATCAAGTGGGTAATGGTTAAAGGCACAGGTGATGATACTCCTCCCACATATAGAAGACAAGACAGAAGAGATGACAAGGGATCATCTAGAAACAGAAGACAACCTCGTGATTCTGAAGGATGAATGTTATGTTGGGAGTGTGGTAGCCTTGACCACATCCTCAGAGACTGTCACTTTACAGGTGAACCATCAACCACTGGAGTTCCTGGTGGACACTGGGGCGGCCACATCTGTCATTTCCTCTGCACAGCTCCCTCCTTCTGTATCCCTATCACCGGATACCCTCACCTGTGTTGGGGTGGAAGGCCAACATATTTCCTCTCCACTCACAGTCCCTGTGTCTGCAGGACCATTCACCGGAGTACTCACAAGATTCTTGGTCTCTGAAACTTGCCCTGTCAATCTGTTGGGAACCGATCTCTTAGAGCGGATGAAGGCAATAATTACCTTCGGAAACCATGGTATGGAGCTTCTTTTGCGGGACCCTCATTCCGAACAAGGGACTGAAGACCGCTGTGTTCTTAAAGCCTTCCCTCTCATGATGATGACCATACAACCTAACTCTCTGTGGTCCAGTGGGCCAGAGGACGTCGGCCTCCTGCAGGTTCCCCCGGTCCGAGTACACCTCAAGCCTGGACACAGGTATCCACGGTTGCCACAATACCCCCTCAAGGCTGCACAAGAACAACACTTGGGTACCCAAATCGTTTCCCTCCTGGAATCAGGAGTCCTTGTCAGATGTGTATCTCCATGCAATACACCCCTCTTTCCTGTAAAAAGGAAAACCGCTCCAGGAGAGCCTCCAAAATACCGGTTGGTTCAGGATCTCAGAGCCGTCAATGCAGCTACCATTTTAGAAACTCCAGTGGTACCTAACCCAAACACCCTCTTGTCTCAGCTGCCTCCAACGGCCACTTTGTTTACGGTGTTAGATCTGGCCAACGCCTTCTTCAGTATACCCTTACATGAAGATTCGTGGTTTCTTTTTGTTTTCACCTTTCAAAGAGCCCAGAACTCTCCTAACCAATTCACTCATTCTATAAAGTCTATTCTGGAGCCATGGGTTCAAGAGAACCCTCAGGTCACCTTTCTACAGTATGTGAATGATCTTTTGCTATGTGGCACTGAAGAAAATTTGCCAGAGATGTCAGAATCCCTTCTCTGGTTTCTTCACTCAGCTAACTGTAAAGTCTTGAAAGGCAAAGTCCAATGGTGTCTGCCCAAGGTCATTTTCCTCGGACATTGTATATCACAAGGTACTAGACATCTGACTGAAGAAAGAAAACAAGCCATCATGGATATCACCTTCCCAACCACCTATTCCACTATGCAGACTTTCCAGGGCCTCATCACTTACTGCAGGCAATGGATCCCTGATGCCTCAAAGCTCATGCAACCTCTGTACGACTGTCTCAAGAATGAAGGCTCAGTTTGGTTTCATGCTGAAGATCCACGTGTTTCTCATCAACACAGACTATGTTTTGACCGCCTTAAACAGGCTGTTGTCTCTGCCCCGGCCTTGGGCTTACCGGACTATACTCAGCCATTTCACCTTTTTGTCTCGGAATCGGAAGGTCATGCCTCTGGAATTCTAGCACAACGCTATGATCATAAGTATCAGCCTTTGGGCTACTACTCAGCCCGCCTGGACCCTGTCGCCCGAACTGCCCCCACGTGCCTTAAGGCGGTCCACGCTGCTCACATCCTTTTTGACAAGTCAGCTGATATCGTCCTTGGACATGATCTAGTTATACAGGCCGGCCATGATCTCTCAGCTGTTCTGCAACAAACATCTCCGAAACATCTAACCAACCAAAGACACCTGCGGCTGCAGTGTTCCCTATTGTTGCCCTCCAATATAACATTTACCAGATGTCTGACTATCAATCCTGCCACTTTGCTTCCACCTTCTAGGGGGGAAGGTGAAGAGGGTGAAGGTCCATTGGTGGAACCTCATGATTGTATAAAAATTTTGCAGGAAGAGACTTCTGCTCCAGAGAATATGGTGGCACATCCGCTCGCAGACCTTCAAGGGAAGTTCCACACGGGATATGCTGTCACAACGGACCTAACAGTCCTCAAGGCTGAAGCTCTACCACCATACATGTCTGCACAAGAAGCTGAACTTGTGGCTCTCACAGAGGCCTGCCACCTGGCAGCAGGAACAAAGGCGAATATATATATATACCGATTCCAGGTATGGATATGGAATTTGCAATGATTCTGGACTCTTGTGGAAGTCTAGAGGATTCATCACAGCTGCAGGTACACCAGTGAAACATGTCTCATGGATTAAGGCCCTAATGAAGGCCCTGGAACTACCCATTCAGGTTGCTGTTATGAAGGTCAAGGCTCATGGAAGACTAGAATCCAGAGAAGCCAGGGGCAACCACCTAACTGACCAAGCAGCCAAGACTGCAGCAGTGAAGAATGTGTCATCAAAGTGGCAGGAAAAGGAAGAAGAGATGGGAGAGACTCTGCAAACCGTAGCTGTGGCGCTCACTAGAGCAAGAGCCAAAGAACAGCCGGCGGAAGACCATACAAGTCCAGCGGAGACACGAGTGGAATCCAGAGGGGTCAGGATGCCTGAAGAAAAATTGTGTGAGGAACAAAGGGAGACCCCCACTGAAGAAGTCAAGCAATGGAAAGCGGCAGGAGCCGTGCTGGCAGGTCGCAAAGATTCAAAGGTCAACTCGACTCTTTACCAAGTGGATGGGAAGCCTTGCTTGTCTAGACGCATGTACTCAGCTGTGGCAGCATGGGCTCACGGGCCTACACACAGAGGAAAGAATCAAGCCTTGGCATGTATCAAGAAACTGTACTTTGTACCCGGAATCTCTTCCACTGTGACTGCGTACTCAAAATCCTGCTCTGTCTGCGCTACCTGCAACCCAACGTGTACGGCACGGGTCCCTCTCCAACACCTGGCTAAACCAGACTACCCTTGGCAGAGAATACAAGTCGACCATATCCAAATGCCTAAAGCAGGAAAATAGGAGTACGTTTTGGTAGCCGTGGATATGTTCTCAGCCTGGCCCGAGGCCTACCCGGTTGTCAACATGACTGCTAAAGTCACAGCCAAGAAACTGATCACCGAAATTGCCTGCAGATTTGGAGTTCCCCAAGTCATAGAATCGGACCAAGGACCAGCTTTCACAGCAAATATTTACGAAGAACTCTGGAACATGTTGGGAACAGATTTGGGCCTCCACACTCCATACCATCCTGCCAGTTCAGGCAAAGTGGAAAGGATGAATTCCACACTCAAGACCCAGCTCTTGAAAATGACCCAAGATCATCCCCTCCCCTAGCCCGACCTACTCCCTATAGTATTGTATCATATCACACACACTCCTCAGGCCAAACATGGGCTGACTCCCTATAAAATTTTGTTTAGGACCCCACCCAAGATAGGAGAGATTAGGCCCCAAGAGTTGTCTGAAACACATGATAGAGTGGTAAAATTTGTAATTGCTTTGTCTAAAGAATTGACTAACACCCGCTGTCCAGTATCTGCTTCTTTCCCAGAATCTACAGGTGATGCAGTACATGATTTCATCCCAGGCGATCTAGTGTATGTGAAAAAGTTTGTCCGGAAAGACTGCCTCCAGCCGCGGTTCGAGGGACCGTACACTGTGCTTCTCACCACCCCGACGGCCCTGAAGCTTGAGGGCAGGAGCACCTGGATTCACACCTCCCACTGCAAGAGAGACAGAACGAGTCTATAAAAGATGACTACCTTCTTCTATATCCTTTCCATATGCTTACTGTCTGTCCCAGGGTGGACAGCTACCACACAGGGGTAGATACTTTTTTCTTTTCAAGTTGGTTGGGAGGGCTCAAGGGATTCCTCCAACAAGTTTGTCTAGTAATGGGAGGTCTACTAGTATTAGGCCTGGTGGTCCTGTGCTGCATAGTCCCCTTATATAGAGAAATACTCTCCTTTGAACAAGTCTGACCAGACCCCCCCATAATAAAGTCCAATTGAAAGATTCAGTTTAGGATCAGTTGGGAGAACTCCATGTGTCATCCAGGATAGGGCTCGATTGTCTGGGGGCGTCCCATAAGGGGGCAGCTTCTAAGATGATTGGGTGAAGAAATCCACCTCCCCTCTCCCCACACATGGACAGTCTCAAAGGCCCCGAAGCAAGGGAAAGCTTAGTGTTTAGGGGGGAATGTCGGGGAAAAAGAGAATATATATATTTGTAACTTTTATATTCTTGTAATTTTTATACGCTTTTTTGCTAATGTACTAACCACCATTTTGTGTCATATAACAATAAGCTTTCCTTGCTACGTAGTACTCAAATCGAAACTTAAACTAAGACATTTCCAGTGTTGCCAGGACTTATTTCAGAGAAACGAAACAAGATTATAAGCTGACGGCTGCAATATCTGCCCAGAGACTGAGATAAGGAGATGTGGACCAATCAGGAGTGGCCAGACACTGGACTTTCATGGTTTACCCCGCCCCGGACAACCCCTTTTCCCTCCCCATTATGTAGTGTATTTAGATTTGTGCATGTAAAAAATAAAGGCAGAACATTGCTGAGGAGGTTGACTGTAGTAGTCTTCTGAGCATGCTCTGAGCTTGAACCAGCTTATTGTCTGACTCATTCTTTGAATGGTTGACCCATGCTCATAGTTTGAATTTGGAGTGACTGGAGGACGAGTGGAATGTCATCACGACCCCCACAGGAATAATGGAATAGGACTCCGGTTCTATTTTGTTGGTTGTCGGAACTGGGGCCATGATTAAGAGGGACGGCCGGGGGCATCCGTATTGCGCCGCTAGAGGTGAAATTCTTGGACCGGCACAAGACGAACCAAAGCGAAAGCATTTGCCAAGAATGTTTTCATTAATCAAGAACGAAAGTCGGAGGTTCGAAGACGATCAGATACCGTCGTAGTTCCGACCATAAATGATGCCAACTGGCGATCCGGCGGCGTCATTCCCATGACCTGCCGAGCAGCGTCCGGGAAACCAAAGTGTTTGGGTTCCGGGGGGAGTATGGTTGCAAAGCTGAAACTTAAAGGAATTGACGGAAGGGCACCACCAGGAGTGGAGCCTGCGGCTTAATTTGACTCAACACGGGAAACCTCACCCGGCCCGGACACGGAAAGGATTGACAGATTGAAAGCTCTTTCTCGATTCTGTGGGTGGTGGTGCATGGGTGTTCTTAGTTGGTGGAGCGATTTGTCTGGTTAATTCCGATAACGAACGAGACTCCGGCATGCTAACTAGCTACGCGACCCCCCGTGGTCCGCGTCCAGCTTCTTAGAGGGACAAGTGGCGCTCAGCCACGCGAGATCGAGCAATAACAGGTCTGTGATGCCCTTAGATGTCCGGGGCTGCACGCGCGCTACACTGAACGGACCAGCGTGTGTCTACAGGCCGACAGGTGCGGGTAACCTGCTGAACCCCGCTCGTGATGGGGATCGGGGATTGCAATTCTTCCCCGTGAACGAGGAATTCCCAGTAAGTGCGGGTCATAAGCTCGAGTTGATTAAGTCCCTGCCCTTTGTACACACCGCCCGTCGCTACTACCGATTGGATGGTTTAGTGAGGTCCTTGGATTGGCCCTGCCGGGGTCCGCCAAGACCCTGGCGGAGAGCCGAGAAGACGATCGAACTTGACTATCTAGAGGAAGTAAAAGTCGTAACAAGGTTTCTGTAGGTGAACCTGCAGAAGGATCATTAAGGCAGCGATGACCGAACCGAATATGTGTGAGGGTACACCAGGAGTGTTCCAAATGTATGGGTGGAATATATATCCCACGGGGGGAAAATTGAAAAAAAGTTTAAAAAAATTTTTTGCGGACTTAGAAAATTTTTCAACTTGTGTCAGACTTCCAGAGTGGGGAAAATGTGAGTGAGCGCATCCGATTTCAGTTCCAGAGCGATTCGCCCGATGAGTCCTTCATACTTAGTCTTTTTCAGAAGTCAGAATTTTGACTTCCAGGACCCGCCAAACTTTGGTAAATTGAATCCGCTCACCAGTTCCAAGTGTTTTGAGGTGTCCCCGGTTGCAGTAATGCAGCCTGCCCACTAGATGTCGAAAAAGAGACAAAAAGTGAAAAAGAACCAGAATGAGGAAATTCCAGGGAGCCGAATCCGCCTGACAGTTCCAGGCGATCGGGTACTTTTTGGCATGCGTCCCTAAAGTGGGTATAGGGTAACACTCCATGCAAAGACCCAGTTTTGCACACCACCGGCAGAATATATGAGAGAGAGGTACCTCTCAGCCCCGACACATTTCGACTCATTTAAGCTGGTTTTCACCTCCGTAGGCCCGGCTACGCGTTTTGGCTATGAGTCCCTGTTCGGCTGGAGGTCTGCACCTTGGCTGAACCCAGGCTTCCGCAGCTGCGTGGGGGGACTTTTGCTGGTCACCTATTCCAAGTCAGAGAGGTGTTCCTGGGTTGAAGTGAGCCTGGCCAGACCCCCCCCTGTGTTCCCTGGTTCTCCACATGGGGGCGCCTCAAGGCTAAAATCTGGATTTTTAGGCTGAGGAGAGGCTCCATGAGGGCGGATGCTTTTGTGGCTTTGACCCCAGTGCTGTTCCATATCCAGTACCCCCTCTGCAAGGGCGCCTGTACCCGAGTCGCGCTTCCAGGACTTGTGGGCACGTATCTCCCGACGACAGGGGTTTGCAGCCTCCGTACTTGGGCAAGTCCCTCCACGCACCCCTGCTCTTCCTCCGATAGATCTGGCGCACCGCTCCCGGGTGGGGAGGTGGCGCCGCTCGCTCGGCCCGGGCTTTGGAGCCCGCGCCGGCTTAAGGTGAGCGGTACCCTTCCTCCTCTACCCCCGGGCTTTTGACACCTATCTTTGGGCGCGCACGCCGGCCTCGCCTCCCGTCCGTGGAGGTGGCCGAGCCGTGGGGTGTTTGACCCGACCCAAGCGAAGGCAGCGGTCCGAAGACCCGCACGTGCGAACGGCATGGTGCCCACCCACCAAGGCGTGGGGGCCCGTCGTCCGAATCGCTCCCTGTGCGGGGAAGCACAACTATCTCCGAGGGCGGCCCTTTTCTTCCAGATGCGTACACGGCCAGCGGAGGCCCGCGCCGCCCCTCGTGTCCGAAAGGGCGGCCTCCGCGGCGGTGGCAACAGCAGCGGTGGTGGGTGGCGTCTCCGCGCCACTGCCGAGCTTCGCGCTTTCCAGTCTTTTCCAGGATCCCTATGTCAGTGGGGAGGATGACAGAGGTGTGGAGGCAGGCGAAGGGGGTTCTCACCGTGCAAGGGCGCCTGTACCCGAGTCGCGCTTCCAGGACTCGTGAGCACGTTTCTCCCGACGACAGGGGTTTGCAGCCTCCGTACTTGGGCAAGTCCCTCCACGCACCCCTGCTCTTCCTCCGATAGATCTGGCGCAGCGCTCCCGGGTGGGGAGGTGGCGCCGCTCGCTCGGCCCGGGCTTTGGAGCCCGCGCCGGCTTAAGGTGAGCGGTACCCTTCCTCCTCTACCCCCGGGGTTTTGACACCTATCTTTGGGCGCGCACGCCGGCCTCGCCTCCCGTCCGTGGAGGTGGCCGAGCCGTGGGGAGTTTTACCCGACCCAAGCGAAGGCAACGGTCCGACGACCCGCACGGGCTAACGGCGGGGCGCCCTCCCACCCAAGTGTGGGGGCCCTTCGTCCGAATCGCTCCCTGTGCGGGGATGCACAACGATCTTCTCCGAGGGTGGCCCTTTTCTTCCAGATGTGTACCCGGCCAGTGGCGGCTGTGGGTGGCGTCTCCGCGCCACTGCCGAGCTTCGCGATTTCCAGTCTTTTCCCGAGCCCCTACGTCAGTGGGGAGGACGACAGAGGCGTGGAGGCAGGCGAAGGGGGTTCTCACCGTGCGGTGTGCCCCAGCCCGACCGTCGCCTTTCCCCCTAGACCCTCGTCCTCCCAGGCGGCTCAGCAGGGAGAAGGAGAGAGAGAGCGAGAGAGGGAGAGTGGAAACCCCAGAGCCGACGGGTTAGATGGAGAACGGGAGAAGTAACGAGGGCCAAGAGGTAGGGAGTACGGTGAAAGGCCGAACTGGGATTCCCCCGCGCTTCCGCCCCCCGGGGCGGGGAGCAGCCCTGGGAGGAAAAGCCGCTCGGGCATCCCTTTGAGGTTACGGGCACAAGCGGGAAGAGGGACTATGCTGGAGGGCGACGCCGACACGGTCAGGCCGACGACCTCCGCGTCGCCGGGTTAGTGCCGGAGCCGCGGCGGACCCCGAGGGCCAGCCCCCCTCTCGCAATCCTCGTGCCTGCCCGCCAGTGGGTCGAGGACCCCCCGCCGAGGAGGCAGGTCTAAGCCAGACGGTGGCGCCGCATGGGCCCACCCCCACACGCCATCTCCCCGAGCGACCCTGTGTGTCGTCTTGGGTGCGGTTGGTGAGACGGGGGCGGCCGTGGCATCCTCCGGAGGCCAGTCACCTCGCCCTCCCGTGCAAGGGGTGTTTTCCAGACACCTACCGCTTCGGGACCATGCACCCCACCCTAAGGTGACATGCAACCGTGGGGATAACACCCCTGTGAGTGAGTCAGCCTCTGGGATGATTCTTAACGAGCATCGCTACAGGTGACATTCACCCATGGGAATGGACACCCCTGTGGGTGAGTCAGCCTCTGAGGTGATCCTTACTGAGCACCGCTGCAGGTGACATGCACCCGTGGGGAATGACACCCCTGTGGGTGAGTCAGCCTCTGGGGTGATCCTTACTGAGCACCGCTGCAGGTGACATGCACCCATGGGGATGACACCTCTGTGAGTGAGACAGCCTCTGGGGTGATCCTTACAGAGCGTCGCTGCAGGAGACATGCACCCATTGGGATCACACCCCTGTGGGTGAGTCAGCCTCTGGGGTGATCCTTACTGAGCACCGCTGCAGGTGACATGCACCCATGAGGATGGCACCCCTGTGAGTGAGTCATCTTCTGGGGTAATCCTTATTGAGCACCGCTGCATTTAACATGCACCCATGGGGATGACACTCCTGTGAGTGAGTTAGCCTCTTGGGTGATCCTTACTGAGCACCGCTGCAGGAGACATGCACCCGTGGGGATGACACCCCTGTGGGTGAGTCAGCCTCTGGGGTGATCCTAACTGGGCACTGCCGCAGGTGACATGCACCCATGGGGATGACACCCCTGTGAGTGAGTCAGCCTCTGGAGTGATCCTTACTGAGCACCGCTGCAGGTGACGTGCACCCACTCACTGTGGGTGAGTCATCCTCTGGGGTGACCCTTACTGAGCATCGACGCTGCAGGTGACATGCACCCGTGGGGTTGACACCCCTGTGAGTGAGACAGTCTCTGCGGTGATCCTTACTGAGCAACGCTGCAGGTGACATGCACTAGTGGGGATGACACTCCTGTGGGTGAGTCAGCCTCTGGGATGATCTTTACTGAGTATCTCTACTGGTGACATGCACTAGTGGGGATGACACCCCTGTGAGTGAGTCAGCCGCTGGGGTGATCGTTACTAAGTACCGCTGCAGGTGACATGCACACATGGGGATGACACCCCTGTGAGTGAGTCAGCTTCTGGGGTGATCCTTACTGAGCACCGCTGCAGGTGACATGCACCCATGGGGATGACACCGCTGTGGGTGAGTCAGCCTCTGGGGTGATCCTTACTGAGCATCGCTACAGGTGACAGGTAGCCGTTGGGATGACACCGCTGTGAGTGAGTCAGCTTCTGGGGTGATCCTTACTGAGCACCGCTGCAGGTGACATGCCTCCGTGGGTATGACACCCCTGTGAGTGAGTCAGCCTCTGGGGTGATCCTTACTGAGCATCGCTGCAGGTGACATGCACCAGTGGGGATGACACCCCTGTGGGTGAGTCAGCCTCTGGGGTGATCCTTATTGAGCACCGCTGCAGGTGACATGCACCCATGGAGATGACACCTCTGTGGGTGAGTCAGCCTCTGGGGTGATTCTTACTGAGCACCGCTGCAGGTGACATGCACCCATGGGGATGACACCCCTGTGAGTGACTTAGCCTCTGGGGTGATCCTTTCTGAGCACCACTGCAGGTGACATGCACCCATGGGGATGACACCTATGTGGGTGAGTCAGCCTCTGGGGTGATCCTTACTGAGCACCGCTGCAGGTGACATGCATCCATGGGGATGACACCCCTGTGCGTGAGTCAACCTCTGGGGTGACCCTTACTGAGCAGCGCTGCAGGAGACATGCACCCATGGGGATGACACCCCTGTGAGTGACTTAGCCTCTGGTGTAATTCTTACTGAGCACCGCTGCTGGTGACATGCACTCATGAGGATGATACCCCTGTGAGTGAGTCAGCCTCTGGGGTGATCCTTACTGAACGCCGCTGCAGGTGACATGCACCCATGGGGATAACACCCTTGTGGGTGTGTCAGCCTCTGGGGTGATCCTTACTGAGCACCATTGCAGGTGACATGCACCCATGGAGATGACACCCCTGTTAGTGAGTCAGCGTCTGGGTTGATCCTTACTGAGCACTGCTGCAGGTGACATGCACCCATGGGGATGACACTCCTGTGGGTGAGTCAGCCTCTGGGGTGATCCTTACTGAGCACCGCTGCAGTTGACATGCACCCATGGGGATGACACCCCTGTGAGTGAGTCAGCCTCTTGGGTGATCCTTACTGAGCACCGCTGCAGGTGACATGCACCCGTGGGGATGACACCCCTGTGAGTGAGTCAGCCTCTGAGGTGATCCTTACTGAGCACTGCTGCAGGTGACATGCACCCGTGGGGATGACACCACTGTGGGTGAGTCAGCCTCTGGGTGATCCTTACTGAGCACCGGTGCAGGTGGCATGCACCCGTGTAGATGACACCCCTGTGAGTGAGTCAGCCTCTGAGGTGATCCTTACTGAGCACCGCTGCAGGTGACAAGCACCTGTGTGTATGACACCCCTGTGAGTAAGTCAGCTTCTGGGGTGATCCTTACTGAGCACCGCTGCAGGTGACATGCACCCGTGGGGATGACACCCCTGTGAGTGAGTCAGCCTCTGAGGTGAACCTTACTGAGCATCGCTGCCGGTGACATGCACCCATGGGGATGACACCCCTGTAGGTGAGTCAGCCTCTGGGGTGATCCTTACTGAGCACCGCCGCAGGTGACATGCACCAATGGGAATGACACCCCTGTGAGTGAGTCAGCCTCTGGATTGATCCTTGCTAAGCACCGCTGCAGGTGACATGCACCAATGGGGATGACACCTCTGTGGGTGAGTCAGCCTCTGGGGTGATCCTTGCTGAGCACCGCTGCAGGTGACATGCACCCATGGGGATGACACCCTTGTGGGTGAGTCAGCCTCTGAGGTGATTCTTACTGAGCACCGCTGCAGGTGACATGCTCCCATGGGGATGACACCCCTGTGGGTGAGTCAGCCTCTGAGGTGATCCTTACTGAGCACCGCTGCAGGTGACTTGCACCCATGGGGATGACACCTCTGTGGGTGAGTCAGCCTCTGAGGTGATCCTTACTGAGCACCACTGCAGGTGACATGCACCCATGGGGATGACACCTCTGTGGGTGAGTCAGCCTCTGGGGTGATCCTTACTGACCACTGCTGCAGTTGACACGCACCTGTGTGGATGCCACCCCTGTGAGTGAGTCAGCCTCTATGGTGATCCTTACTGAGCACCGCTGCAGGTGACATGCACCCATGGGGATGACAACCCTGTGGGTGAGTCAGCCTCTGGGGTGATCCTTACTGAGCACCGCTGCAGGAGACATGGGGATCACACCCCTGTGAGTGAGTCAGCCTCTGGGGTGATCCTTACTGAGCATCGCTGCCGGTGACATGCACCCATGGGGATGACATCTCTGTGAGTGAGTCAGCCTCTGGGGTGATCCTTACTAAGCACCGCTGCAGGTGACATGCATCCGTGGGGATGACACCTCTGTGGGTGAGTTAGCCTCTGGGGTGATCCTTACTGAGCATCGCTGCTGGTGACATGCACCCATGGGGATGACACCCCTGTGAGTGAGTTAACCTCTGGGGTGATCCTTACTGAGCACCGCTGCAGGTGACATGCACCCGTGGGGATGACACCCCTGTGGGTGAGTCAGCCTCTGGGGTGATCCTTACTGAGCACCGCTGCAGGTGACATGCACCCGTGGGGATGACACCCCTGTGAGTGAGTCAGCCTCTGAGGTGATCCTTACTGAGCACCGCTGCAGGTGACATGCACCCGTGGGGATGACACCCCTGTGGGTGAGTCAGCCTCTGGGGTGATCCTTACTGAGCACCGCTGCAGGTGACATGCACCCTTGGGGATGACACCTCTGTGGGTGAGACAGCCTCTGGATTGATCCTTGCTGAGCACCGCTGCAGGTGACATGCACCCGTGAGGATAACACCCCTGTGAGTGAGTCAGCCTCTGGGGTGATCCTTACTGAGCACTGCTGCAGGTGACATACACCCTATGGGATGACACCTCTGTGGGTGAGACAGCCTCTCGGGTGATCCTTACTGAGCACTGCTGCAGGTGACATGCACCCGTGGGGATGACAACTCTGTGGGTGAGACAGCCTCTGGGGTGATCCTTACTGAGAACCGCTGCAGGTGACATGCACCCATGGGGATGACACCTCTGTGGGTGAGACAGCCTCTGGGGTGATCCTTACTGAGCACCGCTGCAGGTGACATGCACCCATGGGGATGACACCCCTGTAAGTCATTCAGCCTCTGGGGTGACCCTTACTGAGCACCGCTGCAGGTGACATGCACCCATGAGGATAACACCCCTGTGAGTGAGTCAGCCTCTGGGGTGATCCTTACTGAGCACTGCTGCAGGTGACATGCACCCTTGGGGATGACACCCCTGTGGGTGAGTCTGCCTCTGGGGTGATCCTTACTGAGAACCGCTGCAGGTGACATGTGACCATGGGGATGACACCCCTGTGAGTGAGTCAGCCTCTGGGGTGATCCTTACTGAGCATCGCTGCAGGTGACATGCACCCATGGGGATGACAACTCTGTGGGTGAGTCAGCCTCTGGGGTGATCCTTACTGAGCACCGCTGCAGCTGACATGCACCCTTGGGGATGACACCTCTGTGGGTGAGACAGCCTCTGGATTGATCCTTGCTGAGCACCGCTGCAGGTGACATGCACCCGTGAGGATAACACCCCTGTGAGTGAGTCAGCCTCTGGGGTGATCCTTACTGAGCACTGCTGCAGGTGACATGCACCCTTGGGGATGACACCTCTATGGGTGAGACAGCCTCTGGGGTGATCCTTACTGAGCACCGCTGCAGGTGACATGCACCCGTGGGGATGACAACTCTGTGGGTGAGACAACCTCTGGGGTGATCCTTACTGAGAACTGCTGCAGGTGACATGCACCCATGGGGATGACACCTCTGTGGGTGAGACAGCCTCTGGGGTGATCCTTACTGAGCACCGCTGCAGGTGACATGCACCCATGGGGATGACACCTCTGTGGGTGAGACAGCCTCTGGGGTGATCCTTACTGAGCACCACTGCAGCTGACATGCACCCGTGGGGATGACCCCTCTGTGAGTGAGTCAGCCTCTGGGGTGATCCTTACTGAGCACCGCTGCAGGTTACGTGCTCCCATGAGGATGACACCCCTGTGAGTGAGTCAGCCTCTGGGGTGAACCTTCCTGAGCGCCGCTGCAGGTGACATGCACCTATGGGGATGACACCTCTCTGAGTGAGTCAGCCTCTGGGGTGATCCTTACTGAGCACTGCTGCAGGTGACATGCACCCTTGGGGATGACACCTCTCTGAGTGACTCTGCCTCTGGGGTGATCCTTACTGAGCACCGCTGCAGGTGACATGCACCTATGGGGATGACACGTCTCTGAGTGTGTCAGACTCTTGGGTGATCCTTACTGAGCATCGCTGCAGGTGACATGCACCCGTGGGGATGACACCTCTGTGAGTGAGTCAGCCTCTGGGGTGATCCTTACTGAGCACCGCTGCAGGTGACATGCACCCGTGGGGATGACACCTCTGTGAGTGAGTCAGCCTCTGGGGTAATCCTTACTGAGCATCGCTGCTGGTGACTTGCACCCTTGGGGATGACACCCCTGTGAGTGAGTCAGCCTCTGGGGTGATCCTTACTAAGCACCGCTGCAGGTGACATACACCCATGGGGATCACACCCCTGTGAGTGAGACAGCCTCTGGGGTGATCCTTACTGAGCACTGCTGCAGGTGACAGGCACCCTTGGGGATTTCACCCCTGTGAGTGAGTCAGCCTCTGAGGTGATCCTTACTGAGCACCGCTGCAGGTGACATGCACCCTTGGGGATTTCACCCCTGTGGGTGAGTCAGCCTCTGTGGTGATCCTTACTGAGCACCGCTGCAGGTGACATGCACCCGTGGGGATGACACCCCTGTGAGTGAGTCAGCCTCTGAGGTGATCCTTACTGAGCACTGCTGCAGGTGACATGCACCCGTGGGGATGACACCACTGTGGGTGAGTCAGCCTCTGGGTGATCCTTACTGAGCACCGGTGCAGGTGGCATGCACCCGTGTAGATGACACCCCTGTGAGTGAGTCAGCCTCTGAGGTGATCCTTACTGAGCACCGCTGCAGGTGAAAAGCACCTGTGGGTATGACACCCCTGTGAGTAAGTCAGCTTCTGGGGTGATCCTTACTGAGCATCGCTGCCGGTGACATGCACCCATGGGGATGACACCCCTGTAGGTGAGTCAGCCTCTGGGGTGATCCTTACTGAGCACCGCCGCAGGTGACATGCACCAATGGGAATGACACCCCTGTGAGTGAGTCAGCCTCTGGATTGATCCTTGCTAAGCACCGCTGCAGGTGACATGCACCAATGGGGATGACACCTCTGTGGGTGAGTCAGCCTCTGGGGTGATCCTTGCTGAGCACCGCTGCAGGTGACATGCACCCATGGGGATGACACCCCTGTGGGTGAGTCAGCCTCTGAGGTGATTCTTACTGAGCACCGCTGCAGGTGACATGCTCCCATGGGGATGCCACCCCTGTGGGTGAGTCAGCCTCTGAGGTGATCCTTACTGAGCACCGCTGCAGGTGACTTGCACCCATGGGGATGACACCTCTGTGGGTGAGTCAGCCTCTGAGGTGATCCTTACTGAGCACCACTGCAGGTGACATGCACCCATGGGGGTGACACCTCTGTGGGTGAGTCAGCCTCTGGGGTGATCCTTACTGACCACTGCTGCAGTTGACACGCACCTGTGTGGATGCCACCCCTGTGAGTGAGTCAGCCTCTATGGTGATCCTTACTGAGCACCGCTGCAGGTGACATGCACCCATGGGGATGACAACCCTGTGGGTGAGTCAGCCTCTGGGGTGATCCTTACTGAGCACCGCTGCAGGAGACATGGGGATCACACCCCTGTGAGTGAGTCAGCCTCTGGGGTGATCCTTACTGAGCATCGCTGCCGGTGACATGCACCCATGGGGATGACATCTCTGTGAGTGAGTCAGCCTCTGGGGTGATCCTTACTAAGCACCGCTGCAGGTGACATGCATCCGTGGGGATGACACCTCTGTGGGTGAGTTAGCCTCTGGGGTGATCCTTACTGAGCATCGCTGCCGGTGACATGCACCCATGGGGATGACACCCCTGTGAGTGAGTTAGCCTCTGGGGTGATCCTTACTGAGCACCGCTGCAGGTGACATGCACCCGTGGGGATGACACCCCTGTGGGTGAGTCAGCCTCTGGGGTGATCCTTACTGAGCACCGCTGCAGGTGACATGCACCCGTGGGGATGACACCCCTGTGAGTGAGTCAGCCTCTGAGGTGATCCTTACTGAGCACCGCTGCAGGTGACATGCACCCGTGGGGATGACACCCCTGTGGGTGAGTCAGCCTCTGGGGTGATCCTTACTGAGCACCGCTGCAGGTGACATGCACCCTTGGGGATGACACCTCTGTGGGTGAGACAGCCTCTGGATTGATCCTTGCTGAGCACCGCTGCAGGTGACATGCACCCGTGAGGATAACACCCCTGTGAGTGAGTCAGCCTCTGGGGTGATCCTTACTGAGCACTGCTGCAGGTGACATGCACCCTTGGGGATGACACCTCTGTGGGTGAGACAGCCTCTGGGGTGATCCTTACTGAGCACTGCTGCAGGTGACATGCACCCGTGGGGATGACAACTCTGTGGGTGAGACAGCCTCTGGGGTGATCCTTACTGAGAACCGCTGCAGGTGACATGCACCCATGGGGATGACACCTCTGTGGGTGAGACAGCCTCTGGGGTGATCCTTACTGAGCACCGCTGCAGGTGACATGCACCCATGGGGATGACACCCCTGTAAGTCATTCAGCCTCTGGGGTGACCCTTACTGAGCACCGCTTCAGGTGACATGCACCCATGGAGATGACACCTCTGTGGGTGAGACAGCCTCTGGGGTGATCCTTACTGAGCACCGCTGCAGGTGACATGCACCCATGGGGATGACACCCCTGTAAGTCATTCAGCCTCTGGGGTGACCCTTACTGAGCACCGCTGCAGGTGACATGCACCCATGAGGATAACACCCCTGTGAGTGAGTCAGCCTCTGGGGTGATCCTTACTGAGCACTGCTGCAGGTGACATGCACCCTTGGGGATGACACCCCTGTGGGTGAGTCTGCCTCTGGGGTGATCCTTACTGAGAACCGCTGCAGGTGACATGTGACCATGGGGATGACACCCCTGTGAGTGAGTCAGCCTCTGGGGTGATCCTTACTGAGCATCGCTGCAGGTGACATGCACCCATGGGGATGACAACTCTGTGGGTGAGTCAGCCTCTGGGGTGATCCTTACTGAGCACCGCTGCAGCTGACATGCACCCTTGGGGATGACACCTCTGTGGGTGAGACAGCCTCTGGATTGATCCTTGCTGAGCACCGCTGCAGGTGACATGCACCCGTGAGGATAACACCCCTGTGAGTGAGTCAGCCTCTGGGGTGATCCTTACTGAGCACTGCTGCAGGTGACATGCACCCTTGGGGATGACACCTCTATGGGTGAGACAGCCTCTGGGGTGATCCTTACTGAGCACCGCTGCAGGTGACATGCACCCGTGGGGATGACAACTCTGTGGGTGAGACAGCCTCTGGGGTGATCCTTACTGAGAACTGCTGCAGGTGACATGCACCCATGGGGATGACACCTCTGTGGGTGAGACAGCCTCTGGGGTGATCCTTACTGAGCACCGCTGCAGGTGACATGCACCCATGGGGATGACACCTCTGTGGGTGAGACAGCCTCTGGGGTGATCCTTACTGAGCACCGCTGCAGCTGACATGCACCCGTGGGGATGACCCCTCTGTGAGTGAGTCAGCCTCTGGGGTGATCCTTACTGAGCACCGCTGCAGGTTACGTGCTCCCATGAGGATGACACCCCTGTGAGTGAGTCAGCCTCTGGGGTGAACCTTCCTGAGCGCCGCTGCAGGTGACATGCACCTATGGGGATGACACCTCTCTGAGTGAGTCAGCCTCTGGGGTGATCCTTACTGAGCACTGCTGCAGGTGACATGCACCCTTGGGGATGACACCTCTCTGAGTGACTCTGCCTCTGGGGTGATCCTTACTGAGCACCGCTGCAGGTGACATGCACCCATGGGGATGACACCCCTGTAAGTGATTCAGCCTCTGGGGTGAACCTTCCTGAGCGCCGCTGCAGGTGACATGCACCTATGGGGATGACACGTCTCTGAGTGTGTCAGACTCTTGGGTGATCCTTACTGAGCATCGCTGCAGGTGACATGCACCCGTGGGGATGACACCTCTGTGAGTGAGTCAGCCTCTGGGGTGATCCTTACTGAGCACCGCTGCAGGTGACATGCACCCGTGGGGATGACACCTCTGTGAGTGAGTCAGCCTCTGGGGTAATCCTTACTGAGCATCGCTGCTGGTGACTTGCACCCATGGGGATGACACCCCTGTGAGTGAGTCAGCCTCTGGGGTGATCCTTACTAAGCACCGCTGCAGGTGACATACACCCATGGGGATCACACCCCTGTGAGTGAGACAGCCTCTGGGGTGATCCTTACTGAGCACTGCTGCAGGTGACAGGCACCCTTGGGGATTTCACCCCTGTGAGTGAGTCAGCCTCTGAGGTGATCCTTACTGAGCACCGCTGCAGGTGACATGCACCCTTGGGGATTTCACCCCTGTGGGTGAGTCAGCCTCTGGGGTGATCCTTACTGAGCACCGCTGCAGGTGACAGGCACCCTTGGGGATTTAACCCCTGTGAGTGAGTCAGCCTCTGAGGTGATCCTTACTGAGCACCGCTGCAGGTGACATGCACCCATGCGGATTTCACCCCAGTGGGTGAGTCAACCTCTGGGGTGATCCTTACTGAGCACCGCTGCAGGTGACAAGCACCTGTGCCTATGACACCCCTGTGAGTGAGTCAGCCTCTGGGGTGATCCTTACTGAGCAAAGCTGCAGGTGACATGAACCCATGAGGATGACACCCCTGTGAGTGAGTCAGCCTCTGGGGTGATCCTTACTGAGCACCGCTGCAGGTGACATGCACCCGTGGGGATGACACCCCTGTGAGTGAGTCAGCCTCTGGTGTGATCCTTACTGAGCACCGCTGCAGATGACAAGCACCCATGGGGATGACACCCCTGTGAGTGAGTCAGCTTCTGGGGTGATCCTTAATGAGCATCACTGCAGGTGACATGCACCCATGGAGATGACAAATCTGTGGGTGAGTCAGCCTCTGGGGTGATCCTTACTGAGCACTGCTGCAGGTGACATGCACCCATGGGGATGACACCTCTGTGAGTGAGTCAGTCTCTGGGGTGATCCTTACTGAGCACTGCTGCAGGTGACATGCACCCGTGGGGATGACACCCCTGTGGGTGAGTCAGCCTCTGTGGTGATCCTTACTGAGCACCGCTGCAGGTGACATGCACCCGTGGGGATGACACCCCTGTGAGTGAGTCAGCCTCTGGGGTGATCCTTACTGAGCTTCGCTGCAGGTGACATGCACCCATGGGGATTTCACCCCTGTGGGTGAGTCAACCTCTGGGGTGATCCTTACTGAGAACCGCTGCAGGTGACATGCACCCATGGGGATGACACCTCTGTGGGTGAGACAGCCTCTGGGGTGATCGTTACTGAGCACCGCTGCAGGTGACATGCACCCATGGGAATGACACCCCTGTAAGTGATTCAGCCTCTGGGGTGACCCTTACTGAGCACCGCTGCAGGTGACATGCACCCATGAGGATAACACCCCTGTGAGTGAGTCAGCCTCTGGGGTGATCCTTACTGAGCACTGCTGCAGGTGACATGCACCCTTGGGGATGACACCCCTGTGGGTGAGTCTGCCTCTGGGGTGATCCTTACTGAGAACCACTGCAGGTGACATGTGACCATGGGGATGACACCCCTGTGAGTGAGTCAGCCTCTGGGGTGATCCTTACTGAGCATCGCTGCAGGTGACATGCACCCTTGGGGATGACACCTCTCTGAGTGACTCTGCCTCTGGGGTGATCCTTTCTGAGCACCGCTGCAGGTGACATGCACCTGTTGGGATGACACCCCTGTGGATGAGTCAGCCTCTGGGGTGACCCTTACTGAGCAGCGCTGCAGGTGACATGCACCCGTGGGGATGACACCCCTGTGCGTGAGTCAGTCTCTAGGGTGATCCTTACTGAGCACCGCTGCAGGTGACATGCACCCATGGGGATGACACCCCTGTAAGTGATTCAGCCTCTGGGGTGACCCTTACTGAGCACCGCTGCAGGTGACATGCACCCATGAGGATAACACCCCTGTGAGTGAGTCAGCCTCTGGGGTGATCCTTACTGAGCACTGCTGCAGGTGACATGCACCCTTGGGGATGACACCCCTGTGGGTGAGTCTGCCTCTGGGGTGATCCTTACTGAGAACCGCTGCAGGTGACATGTGACCATGGGGATGACACCCCTGTGAGTGAGTCAGCCTCTGGGGTGATCCTTACTGAGCATCGCTGCAGGTGACATGCACCCATGGGGATGACAACTCTGTGGGTGAGTCAGCCTCTGGGGTGATCCTTACTGAGCACCGCTGCAGCTGACATGCACCCGTGGGGATGACCCCTCTGTGAGTGAGTCAGCCTCTGGGGTGAACCTTCCTGAGCGCCGCTGCAGGTGACATGCACCTATGGGGATGACACCTCTCTGAGTGTGTCAGACTCTTGGGTGATCCTTACTGAGCATCGCTGCAGGTGACATGCACCCGTGGGGATGACACCTCTGTGAGTGAGTCAGCCTCTGGGGTAATCCTTACTGAGCATCGCTGCTGGTGACATGCACCCTTGGGGATGACACCTCTGTGGGTGAGTCAGCCTCTGGGGTGATCCTTACTAAGCACCGCTGCAGGTGACATGCATCCGTGGGGATGACACCTCTGTGGGTGAGTCAGCCTCTGGGGTGATCCTTACTGAGCACCGCTGCCGGTGATATGCACCCATGGGGATGACATCTCTGTGAGTGAGTCAGCCTCTGGGGTGATCCTTACTAAGCACCGCTGCAGGTATCATGCATCCATGGAGATGGCACCCCTGTGAGAAAGTTTGCCTTTGGGTTGATCCTTACTGAGCATCGCTGCAGGTGACATGCACCCATGGGGATGACACCCCTGTGAGTGAGTCAGCCTCTGGGGTGATCCTTACTGAGCACCGCTGCAGGTGACAGGCACCCTTGGGGATTTAACCCCTGTGAGTGAGTCAGCCTCTGAGGTGATCCTTACTGAGCACTGCTGCAGGTGACATGCACCCATGCGGATTTCACCCCAGTGGGTGAGTCAGCCTCTGGGGTGATCTTTACTGAGCACTGCTGCAGGTGACATGCACCCTTGGGGATGACACGTCTGTGGGTGAGACAGCCTCTGGATTGATCCTTGCTGAGCACCGCTGCAGGTGACATGCACCCGTGAGGATAAACACCCCTGAGAGTGAGTCAGCCTCTGGGGTGATCCTTACTGAGCACTGCTGCAGGTGACATACACCCTTGGGGATGACACCTCTGTGGGTGAGACAGCCTCTGGGGTGATCCTTACTGAGCACCGCTGCAGGTGACATGCACCCGTGGGGATGACAACTCTGTGGGTGAGACAGCCTCTGGATTGATCCTTGCTGAGCACCGCTGCACGTGACATGCCCCCATGGGGATGACACCTCTGTGGGTGAGACAGCCTCTGGGGTGATCCTTACTGAGCACCGCTGCAGCTGACATGCACCCGTGGGGATGACCCCTCTGTGAGTGAGTCAGCCTCTGGGGTGATCCTTACTGAGCACCGCTGCAGGTTACGTGCTCCCATGAGGATGACACCCCTGTGAGTGAGTCAGCCTCTGGGGTGAACCTTCCTGAGCGCCGCTGCAGGTGACATGCACCAATGGGGATGACACCTCTCTGAGTGAGTCAGCCTCTGGGGTGATCCTTACTGAGCACTGCTGCAGGTGACATGCACCCGTGGGGATGACACCCCTGTGAGTGAGTCAGCCTCTGGTGTGATCCTTACTGAGCACCACTGCAGATGACAAGCACCCATGGGGATGACACCCCTGTGAGTGAGTCAGCTTCTGGGGTGATCCTTAATGAGCATCACTGCAGGTGACATGCACCCATGGAGATGACAAATCTGTGAGTGAGTCACCCTCTGGGGTGATCTTTACTGAGCACCGCTGCAGGTCGCATGCACCCATGGGGATGACACCCCTGTGGGTGAGTCAGCCTCTGGGGTGATCCTTACTGAGCACTGCTGCAGGTGACATGCACCCATGGGGATGACACCTCTGTGAGTGAGTCAGTCTCTGGGGTGATCCTTACTGAGCACTGCTGCAGGTGACATGCACCCGTGGGGATGACACCCCTGTGGGTGAGTCAGCCTCTGTGGTGATCCTTACTGAGCACCGCTGCAGGTGACATGCACCCGTGGGGATGACACCCCTGTGAGTGAGTCAGCCTCTGGGGTGATCCTTACTGAGCTTCGCTGCAGGTGACATGCACCCATGGGGATTTCACCCCTGTGGGTGAGTCAACCTCTGGGGTGATCCTTACTGAGAACCGCTGCAGGTGACATGCACCCATGGGGATGACACCTCTGTGGGTGAGTCAGCCTCTGGGGTGATCCTTACTGAGCACCGCTGCAGGTGACAGGCACCCTTGGGGATTTAACCCCTGTGAGTGAGTCAGCCTCTGAGGTGATCCTTACTGAGCACTGCTGCAGGTGACATGCACCCATGCGGATTTCACCCCAGTGGGTGAGTCAGCCTCTGGGGTGATCTTTACTGAGCACTGCTGCAGGTGACATGCACCCTTGGGGATGACACGTCTGTGGGTGAGACAGCCTCTGGATTGATCCTTGCTGAGCACCGCTGCAGGTGACATGCACCCGTGAGGATAAACACCCCTGAGAGTGAGTCAGCCTCTGGGGTGATCCTTACTGAGCACTGCTGCAGGTGACATACACCCTTGGGGATGACACCTCTGTGGGTGAGACAGCCTCTGGGGTGATCCTTACTGAGCACCGCTGCAGGTGACATGCACCCGTGGGGATGACAACTCTGTGGGTGAGACAGCCTCTGGATTGATCCTTGCTGAGCACCGCTGCACGTGACATGCCCCCATGGGGATGACACCTCTGTGGGTGAGACAGCCTCTGGGGTGATCCTTACTGAGCACCGCTGCAGCTGACATGCACCCGTGGGGATGACCCCTCTGTGAGTGAGTCAGCCTCTGGGGTGATCCTTACTGAGCACCGCTGCAGGTTACGTGCTCCCATGAGGATGACACCCCTGTGAGTGAGTCAGCCTCTGGGGTGAACCTTCCTGAGCGCCGCTGCAGGTGACATGCACCAATGGGGATGACACCTCTCTGAGTGAGTCAGCCTCTGGGGTGATCCTTACTGAGCACTGCTGCAGGTGACATGCACCCGTGGGGATGACACCCCTGTGAGTGAGTCAGCCTCTGGTGTGATCCTTACTGAGCACCGCTGCAGATGACAAGCACCCATGGGGATGACACCCCTGTGAGTGAGTCAGCTTCTGGGGTGATCCTTAATGAGCATCACTGCAGGTGACATGCACCCATGGAGATGACAAATCTGTGAGTGAGTCACCCTCTGGGGTGATCCTTACTGAGCACCGCTGCAGGTCGCATGCACCCATGGGGATGACACCCCTGTGGGTGAGTCAGCCTCTGGGGTGATCCTTACTGAGCACTGCTGCAGGTGACATGCACCCATGGGGATGACACCTCTGTGAGTGAGTCAGTCTCTGGGGTGATCCTTACTGAGCACTGCTGCAGGTGACATGCACCCGTGGGGATGACACCCCTGTGGGTGAGTCAGCCTCTGTGGTGATCCTTACTGAGCACCGCTGCAGGTGACATGCACCTGTTGGGATGACACCCCTGTGGATGAGTCAGCCTCTGGGGTGACCCTTACTGAGCAGCGGTGCAGGTGACATGCACCCGTGGGGATGACACCCCTGTGCGTGAGTCAGTCTCTAGGGTGATCCTTACTGAGCACCGCTGCAGGTGACATGCACCCATGGGGATGACACCCCTGTAAGTGATTCAGCCTCTGGGGTGACCCTTACTGAGCACCGCTGCAGGTGACATGCACCCATGAGGATAACACCCCTGTGAGTGAGTCAGCCTCTGGGGTGATCCTTACTGAGCACTGCTGCAGGTGACATGCACCCTTGGGGATGACACCCCTGTGGGTGAGTCTGCCTCTGGGGTGATCCTTACTGAGAACCGCTGCAGGTGACATGTGACCATGGGGATGACACCCCTGTGAGTGAGTCAGCCTCTGGGGTGATCCTTACTGAGCATCGCTGCAGGTGACATGCACCCATGGGGATGACAACTCTGTGGGTGAGTCAGCCTCTGGGGTGATCCTTACTGAGCACCGCTGCAGCTGACATGCACCCGTGGGGATGACCCCTCTGTGAGTGAGTCAGCCTCTGGGGTGAACCTTCCTGAGCGCCGCTGCAGGTGACATGCACCTATGGGGATGACACCTCTCTGAGTGTGTCAGACTCTTGGGTGATCCTTACTGAGCATCGCTGCAGGTGACATGCACCCGTGGGGATGACACCTCTGTGAGTGAGTCAGCCTCTGGGGTAATCCTTACTGAGCACCGCTGCCGGTGATATGCACCCATGGGGATGACATCTCTGTGAGTGAGTCAGCCTCTGGGGTGATCCTTACTAAGCACCGCTGCAGGTATCATGCATCCATGGAGATGGCACCCCTGTGAGAAAGTTTGCCTTTGGGTTGATCCTTACTGAGCATCGCTGCAGGTGACATGCACCCATGGGGATGACACCCCTGTGAGTGAGTCAGCCTCTGGGGTGATCCTTACTGAGCACCGCTGCAGGTGACAGGCACCCTTGGGGATTTAACCCCTGTGAGTGAGTCAGCCTCTGAGGTGATCCTTACTGAGCACTGCTGCAGGTGACATGCACCCATGCGGATTTCACCCCAGTGGGTGAGTCAGCCTCTGGGGTGATCTTTACTGAGCACTGCTGCAGGTGACATGCACCCTTGGGGATGACACGTCTGTGGGTGAGACAGCCTCTGGATTGATCCTTGCTGAGCACCGCTGCAGGTGACATGCACCCGTGAGGATAAACACCCCTGAGAGTGAGTCAGCCTCTGGGGTGATCCTTACTGAGCACTGCTGCAGGTGACATACACCCTTGGGGATGACACCTCTGTGGGTGAGACAGCCTCTGGGGTGATCCTTACTGAGCACCGCTGCAGGTGACATGCACCCGTGGGGATGACAACTCTGTGGGTGAGACAGCCTCTGGATTGATCCTTGCTGAGCACCGCTGCACGTGACATGCCCCCATGGGGATGACACCTCTGTGGGTGAGACAGCCTCTGGGGTGATCCTTACTGAGCACCGCTGCAGCTGACATGCACCCGTGGGGATGACCCCTCTGTGAGTGAGTCAGCCTCTGGGGTGATCCTTACTGAGCACCGCTGCAGGTTACGTGCTCCCATGAGGATGACACCCCTGTGAGTGAGTCAGCCTCTGGGGTGAACCTTCCTGAGCGCCGCTGCAGGTGACATGCACCAATGGGGATGACACCTCTCTGAGTGAGTCAGCCTCTGGGGTGATCCTTACTGAGCACTGCTGCAGGTGACATGCACCCTTGGGGATGACACCTCTCTGAGTGACTCTGCCTCTGGGGTGATCCTTTCTGAGCACCGCTGCAGGTGACATGCACCTGTTGGGATGACACCCCTGTGGAAGAGTCAGCCTCTGGGGTGACCCTTACTGAGCAGCGCTGCAGGTGACATGCACCCGTGGGGATGACACCCCTGTGCGTGAGTCAGTCTCTAGGGTGATCCTTACTGAGTACCGCTGCAGGTGACATGCACCCATGGGGATGACACCCCTGTAAGTGATTCAGCCTCTGGGGTGACCCTTACTGAGCACCGCTGCAGGTGACATGCACCCATGAGGATAACACCCCTGTGGATGAGTCAGCCTCTGGGGTGATCCTTACTGAGCACTGCTGCAGGTGACATGCACCCTTGGGGATGACACCCCTGTGGGTGAGTCTGCCTCTGGGGTGATCCTTACTGAGAACCGCTGCAGGTGACATGTGACCATGGGGATGACACCCCTGTGAGTGAGTCAGCCTCTGTGGTGATCCTTACTGAGCATCGCTGCAGGTGACATGCACCCATGGGGATGACAACTCTGTGGGTGAGTCAGCCTCTGGGGTGATCCTTACTGAGCACCGCTGCAGCTGACATGCACCCGTGGGGATGACCCCTCTGTGAGTGAGTCAGCCTCTGAGGTGATCCTTACTGAGCACCGCTGCAGGTGACATGCACCCATGAGGATGACACCCCTGTGAGTGAGTCAGCCTCTGGGGTGAACCTTCCTGAGCGCCGCTGCAGGTGACATGCACCTATGGGGATGACACCTCTCTGAGTGTGTCAGCCTCTTGGGTGATCCTTACTGAGCATCGCTGCAGGTGACATGCACCCGTGGGGATGACACCTCTGTGAGTGAGTCAGCCTCTGGGGTGATCCTTACTGAGCACCGCTGTAGGTGACATGCACCCGTGGGGATGACACCTCTGTGAGTGAGTCAGCCTCTGGGGTAATCCTTACTGAGCATCGCTGCTGGTGACTTGCACCCATGGGGATGACACCCCTGTGAGTGAGTCAGCCTCTGGGGTGATCCTTACTAAGCACCGCTGCAGGTGACATACACCCATGGGGATCACACCCCTGTGAGTGAGACAGCCTCTGGGGTGATCCTTACTGAGCACTGCTGCAGGTGACAGGCACCCTTGGGGATTTCACCCCTGTGAGTGAGTCAGCCTCTGAGGTGATCCTTACTGAGCACCGCTGCAGGTGACATGCACCCTTGGGGATTTCACCCCTGTGGGTGAGTCAGCCTCTGGGGTGATCCTTACTGAGCACCGCTGCAGGTGACATGCACCCGTGGGGATGACCCCTCTGTGAGTGAGTCAGCCTCTGAGGTGATCCTTACTGAGCACCGCTGCAGGTGACTTGCACCCATGAGGATGACACCCCTGTGAGTGAGTCAGCCTCTGGGGTGAACCTTCCTGAGCGCCGCTGCTGGTGACATGCACCTATGGGGATGACACCTCTCTGAGTGTGTCAGACTCTTGGGTGATCCTTACTGAGCATCGCTGCAGGTGACATGCACCCGTGGGGATGACACCTCTGTGAGTGAGTCAGCCTCTGGGGTGATCCTTACTGAGCACCGCTGCAGGTGACATGCACCCGTGGGGATGACACCTCTGTGAGTGAGTCAGCCTCTGGGGTAATCCTTACTGAGCATCGCTGCTGGTGACTTGCACCCATGGGGATGACACCCCTGTGAGTGAGTCAGCCTCTGAGGTGATCCTTACTAAGCACCGCTGCAGGTGACATACACCCATGGGGATCACACCCCTGTGAGTGAGACAGCCTCTGGGGTGATCCTTACTGAGCACTGCTGCAGGTGACAGGCACCCTTGGGGATTTCACCCCTGTGAGCGAGTCAGCCTCTGAGGTGATCCTTACTGAGCACCGCTGCAGGTGACATGCACCCTTGGGGATTTCACCCCTGTGGGTGAGTCAGCCTCTGGGGTGATCCTTACTGAGCACCGCTGCAGGTGACAGGCACGCTTGGGGATTTAACCCCTGTGAGTGAGTCAGCCTCTGAGGTGATCCTTACTGAGCACCGCTGCAGGTGACATGCACCCATGCGGATTTCACCCCAGTGGGTGAGTCAACCTCTGGGGTGATCCTTACTGAGCACCGCTGCAGGTGACATGCACCCATGGGGATGACACCTCTCTGAGTGAGTCAACCTCTGGGGTGATCCTTACTGAGCAAAGCTGCAGGTGACATGAACCCATGAGGATGACACCCCTGTGAGTGAGTCAGCCTCTGGGGTGATCCTTACTGAGCACCGCTGCAGGTTACGTGCTCCCATGAGGATGACACCCCTGTGAGTGAGTCAGCCTCTGGGGTGAACCTTCCTGAGCGCCGCTGCAGGTGACATGCACCTATGGGGATGACACCTCTCTGAGTGAGTCAGCCTCTGGGGTGATCCTTACTGAGCACTGCTGCAGGTGACATGCACCCTTGGGGATGACACCTCTCTGAGTGACTCTGCCTCTGGGGTGATCCTTTCTGAGCACCGCTGCAGGTGACATGCACCTGTTGGGATGACACCCCTGTGGATGAGTCAGTCTCTGGGGTGACCCTTACTGAGCAGCGCTGCAGGTGACATGCACCCGTGGGGATGACACCCCTGTGCGTGAGTCAGTCTCTAGGGTGATCCTTACTGAGCACCGCTGCAGGTGACATGCACCCATGGGGATGACACCCCTGTAAGTGATTCAGCCTCTGGGGTGACCCTTACTGAGCACCGCTGCAGGTGACATGCACCCATGAGGATAACACCCCTGTGGATGAGTCAGCCTCTGGGGTGATCCTTACTGAGCACTGCTGCAGGTGACATGCACCCTTGGGGATGACACCCCTGTGGGTGAGTCTGCCTCTGGGGTGATCCTTACTGAGAACCGCTGCAGGTGACATGTGACCATGGGGATGACACCCCTGTGAGTGAGTCAGCCTCTGGGGTGATCCTTACTGAGCATCGCTGCAGGTGACATGCACCCATGGGGATGACAACTCTGTGGGTGAGTCAGCCTCTGGGGTGATCCTTACTGAGCACCGCTGCAGCTGACATGCACCCGTGGGGATGACCCCTCTGTGAGTGAGTCAGCCTCTGAGGTGATCCTTACTGAGCACCGCTGCAGGTGACATGCACCCATGAGGATGACACCCCTGTGAGTGAGTCAGCCTCTGGGGTGAACCTTCCTGAGCGCCGCTGCAGGTGACATGCACCTATGGGGATGACACCTCTCTGAGTGTGTCAGCCTCTTGGGTGATCCTTACTGAGCATCGCTGCAGGTGACATGCACCCGTGGGGATGACACCTCTGTGAGTGAGTCAGCCTCTGGGGTGATCCTTACTGAGCACCGCTGCAGGTGACATGCACCCGTGGGGATGACACCTCTGTGAGTGAGTCAGCCTCTGGGGTAATCCTTACTGAGCATCGCTGCTGGTGACTTGCACCCATGGGGATGACACCCCTGTGAGTGAGTCAGCCTCTGGGGTGATCCTTACTAAGCACCGCTGCAGGTGACATACACCCATGGGGATCACACCCCTGTGAGTGAGACAGCCTCTGGGGTGATCCTTACTGAGCACTGCTGCAGGTGACAGGCACCCTTGGGGATTTCACCCCTGTGAGTGAGTCAGCCTCTGAGGTGATCCTTACTGAGCACCGCTGCAGGTGACATGCACCCTTGGGGATTTCACCCCTGTGGGTGAGTCAGCCTCTGGGGTGATCCTTACTGAGCACCGCTGCAGGTGACATGCACCCGTGGGGATGACCCCTCTGTGAGTGAGTCAGCCTCTGAGGTGATCCTTACTGAGCACCGCTGCAGGTGACATGCACCCATGAGGATGACACCCCTGTGAGTGAGTCAGCCTCTGGGGTGAACCTTCCTGAGCGCCGCTGCTGGTGACATGCACCTATGGGGATGACACCTCTCTGAGTGTGTCAGACTCTTGGGTGATCCTTACTGAGCATCGCTGCAGGTGACATGCACCCGTGGGGATGACACCTCTGTGAGTGAGTCAGCCTCTGGGGTGATCCTTACTGAGCACCGCTGCAGGTGACATGCACCCGTGGGGATGACACCTCTGTGAGTGAGTCAGCCTCTGGGGTAATCCTTACTGAGCATCGCTGCTGGTGACTTGCACCCATGGGGATGACACCCCTGTGAGTGAGTCAGCCTCTGGGGTGATCCTTACTAAGCACCGCTGCAGGTGACATACTCCCATGGGGATCACACCCCTGTGAGTGAGACAGCCTCTGGGGTGATCCTTACTGAGCACTGCTGCAGGTGACAGGCACCCTTGGGGATTTCACCCCTGTGAGTGAGTCAGCCTCTGAGATGATCCTTACTGAGCACCGCTGCAGGTGACATGCACCCTTGGGGATTTCACCCCTGTGGGTGAGTCAGCCTCTGGGGTGATCCTTACTGAGCACCGCTGCAGGTGACAGGCACGCTTGGGGATTTAACCCCTGTGAGTGAGTCAGCCTCTGAGGTGATCCTTACTGAGCACCGCTGCAGGTGACATGCACCCATGCGGATTTCACCCCAGTGGGTGAGTCAACCTCTGGGGTGATCCTTACTGAGCACCGCTGCAGGTGACATGCACCCATGGGGATGACACCTCTCTGAGTGAGTCAGCCTCTGGGGTGATCCTTACTGAGCACCGCTGCAGGTGACATGCACCCATGGGGATGACACCCCTGTGGGTGAGATAGCTTCTTGGGTGATCCTTACTGAGCACAGCTGCAGGTGACATGCACCCATGGGGATGACACCTCTGTGGGTGAGTCAGCCTCTGGGGTGATTCTTACTGAGCACCGCTGCAAGTGACAAGCACCTGTGCGTATGACACCCCTGTGAGTGAGTCAGCCTCTGGGGTGATCCTTACTGAGCAAAGCTGCAGGTGACATGAACCCATGAGGATGACACCCCTGTGAGTGAGTCAGCCTCTGGGGTGATCCTTACTGAGCACCGCTGCAGGTGACATGCACCCGTGGGGATGACACCCCTGTGAGTGAGTCAGCCTCTGGGGTGATCCTTACTGAGCACTGCTGCAGGTGACATGCACCCATGGGGATGACACCTCTGTGAGTGAGTCAGTCTCTGGGGTGATCCTTACTGAGCACTGCTGCAGGTGACATGCACCCGTGGGGATGACACCCCTGTGGGTGAGTCAGCCTCTGTGGTGATCCTTACTGAGCACCGCTGCAGGTGACATGCACCCGTGGGGATGACACCCCTGTGAGTGAGTCAGCCTCTGGGGTGATCCTTACTGAGCTTCGCTGCAGGTGACATGCACCCATGGGGATTTCACCCCTGTGGGTGAGTCAACCTCTGGGGTGATCCTTACTGAGAACCGCTGCAGGTGACATGCACCCATGGGGATGACACCTCTGTTGGTGAGACAGCCTCTGGGGTGATCCTTACTGAGCACCGCTGCAGGTGACATGCACCCATGGGGATGACACCCCTGTAAGTGATTCAGCCTCTGGGGTGACCCTTACTGAGCACCGCTGCAGGTGACATGCACCCATGAGGATAACACCCCTGTGAGTGAGTCAGCCTCTGGGGTGACCCTTATTGAGCACCGCTGCAGGTGACATGCACCCATGAGGATGACACCTCTGTGAGTGAGTCAGCCTCTGGGGTGATCCTTACTGAGCACTGCTGCAGGTGACATGCACCCTTGGGGATGACACCTCTGTGGGTGAGACAGCCTCTGGATTGATCCTTGCTGAGCACCGCTGCAGGTGACATGCACCCGTGAGGATAACACCCCTGTGAGTGAGTCAGCCTCTGGGGTGATCCTTACTGAGCACTGCTGCAGGTGACATGCACCCTTGGGGATGACACCTCTGTGGGTGAGACAGCCTCTGGGGTGATCCTTACTGAGCACCGCTGCAGGTGACATGCACCCATGGGGATGACACCCCTGTAAGTCATTCAGCCTCTGGGGTGACCCTTACTGAGCACCGCTGCAGGTGACATGCACCCATGAGGATAACACCCCTGTGAGTGAGTCAGCCTCTGGGGTGATCCTTACTGAGCACTGCTGCAGGTGACATGCACCCTTGGGGATGACACCCCTGTGGGTGAGTCTGCCTCTGGGGTGATCCTTACTGAGAACCGCTGCAGGTGACATGTGACCATGGGGATGACACCCCTGTGAGTGAGTCAGCCTCTGGGGTGATCCTTACTGAGCATCGCTGCAGGTGACATGCACCCATGGGGATGACAACTCTGTGGGTGAGTCAGCCTCTGGGGTGATCCTTACTGAGCACCGCTGCAGCTGACATGCACCCTTGGGGATGACACCTCTGTGGGTGAGACAGCCTCTGGATTTGATCCTTGCTGAGCACCGCTGCAGGTGACATGCACCCGTGAGGATAACAACCCTGTGAGTGAGTCAGCCTCTGGGGTGATCCTTACTGAGCACTGCTGCAGGTGACATGCACCCTTGGGGATGACACCTCTATGGGTGAGACAGCCTCTGGGGTGATACTTACTGAGCACCGCTGCAGGTGACATGCACCCGTGGGGATGACAACTCTGTGGGTGAGACAGCCTCTGGGGTGATCCTTACTGAGAACCGCTGCAGGTGACATGCACCCATGGGGATGACACCTCTGTGGGTGAGACAGCCTCTGGGGTGATCCTTACTGAGCACCGCTGCAGGTGACATGCACCCATGGGGATGACACCCCTGTAAGTGATTCAGCCTCTGGGGTGACCCTTACTGAGCACCGCTGCAGGTGACATGCACCCATGAGGATAACACCCCTGTGAGTGAGTCAGCCTCTGGGGTGATCCTTACTGAGCACTGCTGCAGGTGACATGCACCCTTGGGGATGACACCCCTGTGGGTGAGTCTGCCTCTGGGGTGATCCTTACTGAGAACCGCTGCAGGTGACATGTGACCATGGGGATGAAACCCCTGTGAGTGAGTCAGCCTCTGGGGTGATCCTTTCTGAGCATCGCTGCAGGTGACATGCACCCTTGGGGATGACACCTCTCTGAGTGACTCTGCCTCTGGGGTGATCCTTTCTGAGCACCGCTGCAGGTGACATGCACCTGTTGGGATGACACCCCTGTGGATGAGTCAGCCTCTGGGGTGACCCTAACTGAGCAGCGCTGCAGGTGACATGCACCCGTGGGGATGACACCCCTGTGCGTGAGTCAGTCTCTGGGGTGATCCTTACTGAGCACCGCTGCAGGTGACATGCACCCATGGGGATGACACCCCTGTAAGTGATTCAGCCTCTGGGGGGACCCTTACTGAGCACCGCTGCAGGTGACATGCACCCATGAGGATAACACCCCTGTGAGTGAGTCAGCCTCTGGGGTGATCCTTACTGAGCACTGCTGCAGGTGACATGCATCCTTGGGGATGACACCCCTGTGGGTGAGTCTGCCTCTGGGGTGATCCTTACTGAGCAGCGCTGCAGGTGACATGCACCCGTGGGGATGACACCCCTGTGCGTGAGTCAGTCTCTAGGGTGATCCTTACTGAGCACCGCTGCAGGTGACATGCACCCATGGGGATGACACCCCTGTAAGTGATTCAGCCTCTGGGGTGATCCTTACTGAGCACTGCTGCAGGTGACATGCACCCTTGGGGATGACACCCCTGTGGGTGAGTCTGCCTCTGGGGTGATCCTTACTGAGAACCGCTGCAGGTGACATGTGACCATGGGGATGACACCCCTGTGAGTGAGTCAGCCTCTGGGGTGATCCTTACTGAGCATCTCTGCAGGTGACATGCACCTATGGGGATGACAACTCTGTGGGTGAGTCAGCCTCTGGGGTGATCCTTACTGAGCACCGCTGCAGCTGACATGCACCCGTGGGGATGACCCCTCTGTGAGTGAGTCAGCCTCTGGGGTGAACCTTCCTGAGCGCCGCTGCAGGTGACATGCACCTATGGGGATGACACCTCTCTGAGTGTGTCAGACTCTTGGGTGATCCTTACTGAGCATCGCTGCAGGTGACATGCACCCGTGGGGATGACACCTCTGTGAGTGAGTCAGCCTCTGGGGTGATCCTTACTGAGCACCGCTGCAGGTGACATGCACCCGTGGGGATGACACCTCTGTGAGTGAGTCAGCCTCTGGGGTAATCCTTACTGAGCATCGCTGCTGGTGACTTGCACCCATGGGGATGACACCCCTGTGAGTGAGTCAGCCTCTGGGGTGATCCTTACTAAGCACCGCTGCAGGTGACATACACCCATGGGGATCACACCCCTGTGAGTGAGACAGCCTCTGGGGTGATCCTTACTGAGCACTGCTGCAGGTGACAGGCACCCTTGGGGATTTCACCCCTGTGAGTGAGTCAGCCTCTGAGGTGATCCTTGCTGAGCACCGCTGCAGGTGACATGCACCCTGGGGGATTTCACCCCTGTGGGTGAGTCAGCCTCTGGGGTGATCCTTACTGAGCACCGCTGCAGGTGACAGGCACCCTTGGGGATTTAACCCCTGTGAGTGAGTCAGCCTCTGAGGTGATCCTTACTGAGCACCGCTGCAGGTGACATGCACCCATGCGGATTTCACCCCAGTGGGTGAGTCAACCTCTGGGGTGATCCTTACTGAGCACCGCTGCAGGTGACATGCACCCATGGGGATGACACCTCTCTGAGTGAGTCAGCCTCTGGGGTGATCCTTACTGAGCACCGCTGCAGGTGACATGCACCCATGGGGATGACACCCCTGTGGGTGAGATAGCTTCTTGGGTGATCCTTACTGAGCACAGCTGCAGGTGACATGCACCCATGGGGATGACACCCCTGTGGGTGAGTCAACCTCTGGGGTGATTCTTACTGAGCACCGCTGCAAGTGACAAGCACCTGTGTGTATGACACCCCTGTGAGTGAGTCAGCCTCTGGGGTGATCCTTACTGAGCAAAGCTGCAGGTGACATGAACCCATGAGGATGACACCCCTGTGAGTGAGTCAGCCTCTGGGGTGATCCTTACTGAGCACCGCTGCAGGTGACATGCACCCGTGGGGATGACACCCCTGTGAGTGAGTCAGCCTCTGGTGTGATCCTTACTGAGCACCGCTGCAGATGACAAGCACCCATGGGGATGACACCCCTGTGAGTGAGTCAGCTTCTGGGGTGATCCTTAATGAGCATCACTGCAGGTGACATGCACCCATGGAGATGACAAATCTGTGAGTGAGTCACCCTCTGGGGTGATCCTTACTGAGCACCGCTGCAGGTCGCTTGCACCCATGGGGATGACACCCCTGTGGGTGAGTCAGCCTCTGGGGTGATCCTTACTGAGCACTGCTGCAGGTGACATGCACCCATGGGGATGACACCTCTGTGAGTGAGTCAGTCTCTGGGGTGATCCTTACTGAGCACTGCTGCAGGTGACATGCACCCGTGGGGATGACACCCCTGTGGGTTAGTCAGCCTCTGTGGTGATCCTTACTGAGCACCGCTGCAGGTGACATGCACCCGTGGGGATGACACCCCTGTGAGTGAGTCAGCCTCTGGGGTGATCCTTACTGAGCTTCACTGCAGGTGACATGCACCCATGGGGATTTCACCCCTGTGGGTGAGTCAACCTCTGGGGTGATCCTTACTGAGCACCGCTGCAGGTGACTTGCACCCATGAGGATGACACCGCTGTGAGTGAGTCAGCCTCTGGGGTGATCCTTACAGAGCACCGCTGCAGGTGACATGCAGCCGTGGGAATGACACCTCTGTGGGTGAGTCAGCTTCTGGGGTGATCCTTAATGAGCATCACTGCAGGTGACATGCACCCATTGGATGACACCTCTGTGAGTGAGTCAGCCTCTGGGGTGATCCTTACTGAGCACCGCTGCAGGTGACATGTACCCATGGGGATGACACCCCTGTGAGTGAGTCAGCTTCTGGGGTGATCCTTAATGAGCATCACTGCAGGTGACATGCACCCATGGAGATGACAAATCTGTGAGTGAGTCACCCTCTGGGGTGATCCTTACTGAGCACCGCTGCAGGTCGCATGCACCCATGGGGATGACACCCCTGTGGGTGTGTCAGCCTCTGGGGTGATCCTTACTGAGCACTGCTGCAGGTGACATGCACCCGTGGGGATGACACCTCTGTGGGTGAGTCAGCCTCTGGGGTGAACCTTCCTGAGCGCCGCTGCAGGTGACATGCACCTATGGGGATGACACCTCTCTGAGTGTGTCAGACTCTTGGGTGATCCTTGCTGAGCATCGCTGCAGGTGACATGCACCCGTGGGGATGATACCTCTGTGGGTGAGTTTTCCTCTGGGGTGATCCTTACTGAGCATCGCTGCCGGTGATATGCACCCATGGGGATGACATCTCTGTGAGTGAGTCAGCCTCTGGGGTGATCCTTACTGAGCACCGCTGCAGGTGACATACACCCATGGGGATGACACCCCTGTGAGTGAGACAGCCTCTGGGGTGATCCTTACTAAGCACCGCTGCAGGTAACATGCATCCATGGAGATGGCACCCCTGTGAGAAAGTTTGCCTCTGGGTTGATCCTTACTGAGCATCGCTGCAGGTGACATGCACCCATGGGGATGACACCCCTGTGAGTGAGTCAGCCTCTGGGGTGATCCTTACTGAGCACTGCTGCAGGTGACATGCACCCATGGGGATGACACCCCTGTGAGTGAGTCAGCCTCTGGGGTGATCCTTACTGAGCACTGCTGCCGGTGACAGGCACCCTTGGGGATTTCACCCCTGTGGGTGAGTTAGTTTCTGGGGTGATCCTTCATAGAATCATAGAATCATAGAATGGTAGAGTTGGAAGGGACCTCCTGGGTCATCTGGTCCAACCCCCTGCTCAAAGCAGGATTCACTAGATCATCTCAGACAGATGTCTGTCCAGCCTCTGTTTGAAGACGTCCATTGAAGGGGAACTCACCACCTCTCGTGGCAGCCTGTTCCACTCATTAATCACCCTAACTGTCAAAAAGTTTTTTCTAATATCTAATCTGTGTCTCCTCCCATTTAGTTTCATCCCATTGCTTCTAGTCTTTCCTTGTGCAAATGAGAATAAAGATGATCCTTCTACAATGTGACAGCCCTTGACATATTTGTAGACAGCTATTAAGTCTCCTCTCAGTCTTCTTTTTTGCAAGCTAAACATTCCCAAATCCTGCAACCGTTCCTCATAGGACATGGTTTGCAGACCAGTCACCATTCTGGTCGTTCTTCTCTGAACTTGCTCCAGTTTGTCTATGTCTTTTTTAAAATGTGGTGCCCAAAACTGTACACAGTATTCCAGATGAGGTCTGACCAAAGAGGAGTAAAGACCGATAATGACTTCACGTGATCTAGACTGTATGCTTCTGTTAATACATCCCAGAATTGTATTTGCCTTTTTTGCTGCTGCATCACACTGTTGACTCATGTTCAGTCTATGATCTATTAGTATACCTAAGTCTTTTTCACATGTACTGTTGCTTAGCTCTATTCCTCCCATTCTGTATCTGCTTTTTTCATTTTTATTGCCCAGATGTAGTACTTTGCATTTTTCCCTGTTAAAAACCATTCTGTTGGTTGCTGCCCACTGCTCCAGTTTATTTAGGTCTTTTTGAATCCTCTCTCTCTCTTCTCTAGTATTAGCTATCCCTCCTAGCTTTGTGTCATCAGCAAATTTAATCAGTTTACCCTCAATTCCTTCATCTAAATCATTGATAAAGATGTTGAACAATACAGGTCCCAGGACGGAGCCCTGTGGTACCCCACTTGAGACATTCATCCAGCTGGATGTGAAGCCATTTACAACCACCCTTTGAGTCCGATCACTAAGCCAGTTATGAATCCACCTAACAGTTGCCTGGTCCATTGCATACTTGGTCATTTTTTCAATAAGGATGGTGTGAGATACTTTGTCAAATGCTTTGCTGAAGTCAAGATATACTATATCTACAGCATTTCCCTGATCCATCCAGTCAGTGATTCTGTCATAGAAGGAAATTAAGTTAGTCTGACATGACTTGTTAGTTACAAACCCATGCTGACTCTGGTTAATCACTTCATTCTTATCCATGTACTTACATACATGTTGTTTAATAATTTGTTCAAAGATCTTTCCTGGTATAGAAGTCAGACTCACCGGCCTATAGTTCCCTGGGTCCACCTTCTTCCCCTTTTTGAAGATAGGAACAACATTTGCTCTTCTCCAGTCTTCTGGGACTTCTCCTGTTCTCCAAGAATTTTCAAAGATTATGGAGAGTGGTTCTAAAATTTCTTCTACGATCTCCTTCAGTACTCTGGGGTGTAATTCATCTGGACCTGGAGACTTGAACTCATTTATGTTAGCTAAATATTCCCTCACAATCTTTCTGTTTACAGATAACTTGGATTCCTCTATTCCTTTAAAAGGACAGTGAAAATCAGTTAATGTTACATTTTCTTTCTGAGAGAAAACAGATGCAAAATAGGAATTAAAAAGTTCGGCCTTCTCAACATCCTGTCTTACCATTTCTCCATTTTCATCCTGTAAAAATCCTATAGCATCTTTGACTTTTCTTTTACTTTTGACATACCCCCAAAATCCTTTTTTATTGCTTTTGACATCTCTTGCAAGCCTTAATTCATTGTCAGCTTTAGCTAACCTGATACGTGCCCTGCAGGATCTGCAGACTGCATTATAATCTTCTTTAGATATGCCTCCCTCTTTCCATTTAATAAACATTTCTTTCTTTCTTTTTAGCATGTGTTTAAGTTCTGTGTTCATCCATCCTGGTTTCCTTAAATGCTTCCCATTCTTCCTACTTTTCGGGATTGTTAACGATTGTGCTTTGAGAATCTCATTTTTAAAAATTTCCCATCCTTCCTGGACATTTTTGTCCTTAAGGACATCAAGCCATTGGATCCCTCCTATTCTCTTTCTGAGTCTCTTAAAATCTGCCTTTCTAAAATCTAACCTTGAAGTTTGAGTCTTCACATGTCTTCCTCCTCTAGTTATCCAAAATTCTATAATAGCATGATCGCTGCCTCCTAGGGTCCCAGCCACCTTTACCTCCTCAACCATTTCCTCCCTGTTTATAAGGATTAGATCCAAAGTAGCAGATCCCCTTGTTTTCTCCCCTACCTTTTGGAAGATAAAGTTGTCAGCAAGAGAGGATAAGAATTTGCTTGACCTGTTAGTTTTACTTGAGAGAGATTCCCAACAAATGTCTGGATAGTTGAAATCTCCCATGACCACTACGTCATATTTTTTGGAGAACTTGGTCATTTGATACATAAAGAGTTCATCCATATCTTCAGCTTGCCCAGGTGGCCTGTAGTAAATGCCTACAATGGTGTCCTTTCCGTTGTTCTCTCCTTGTATTCTTACCCAAACAGTTTCCACAGAACTCCCAGTCTCTGAAGCTTCAATCTCTGTGCAGATATACGCTTTTCTAACATACAATGCGACACCTCCTCCTCGTTTATCAAGTCTGTTTCTTGCAAATAAGTTGTATCCTTTTAGCCTTTTATCATGTGTATCGTCCCACCAAGTTTCAGTGATTCCAATGACATCATATTCTTTTTCCTGCATTAGTAGTTCCAATTCTCCTTGTTTGTTGCCCATGCTTTGTGCATTTGTATAAAAACATTTTAGTTTGTGATTGGTTTCTCTTCCTCCCATATTTTTATTATTTAAATTGTTTTGTCTTTGTTCTTCCTTTCCACTTCCAGTAGCAGAGATCTCAATAGTATTTGTCAGCTGTATGGCTTTTTCTGGCCTTTTGCTTCCCTTCCCACATTGTTCTAGTTTAAAGCTCTCCTGATGAGTGTAGCAAGGCGACTTCCAAATAGATGTTTTCCAGTCTTCGCAAGGTGCACCCCATCTCTAGCAAGTAGTCCATCGTATAGGTAATTCATTCCGTGATCCAGAAATCCAAATCCTTGTTGACGGCACCATCGACGTAGCCAGTTGTTCACCTGTAGAATCTTATTCCACCTCATTGTTCCATGGCCATCCACTGGGAGGATGGATGAGAAGACCACCTGCGCTCCCAATTCTTTCACTTTCTTGCCTAAGTCTTCAAAGTCACTGCAGATGGTTTCCAGGTCCTTTCTTGCGGTGTCATTTGTCCCCACATGTATTAGCAGGAATGGGTAGTGATCTGTAGGTCTGAAGAGTCTTGATATCCTGTCAGACACATCTTTAATTTTTGCTCCTGGAAGACAGCACATTTCACTTGAGGTTATGTCTGGTCTGCAGATAGCGGCCTCTGTTCCTCTTAACAGGGAATGCCCCATGACCACCACTCTCCGTTTTTTCTTCACAACATTCTTCTTTCTCCATCCAGGAGGATTCTGAGGGCTTACAAGGTTATTCATTGCTGGCAAAGTCTTATTTTGCTGTATTTCTTCATGGTTCTCCTGCGTGAGAGCCTGGTACTGGTTCCTGAGCATTATGGTTGCTGACTGCCTCTCGATCCTCCTGCTTCTGTGGGTCACATGCTTCCATTCCTCTGTTTCGTCAGGTGCAGTTCGAATTTCTTCTCTTTCTGAATCATGAAGAGATAATTCTGCTCTGTCTAAGAACTCTTCACCTTCCTTAATGATTTTCAAGGTAGTTAACCTCTCTTCTAGATTTCGCAACTTTTCCTCCAACAGGGACACAAGCTTGCATTTCTGGCATATGAAGTTTGGCTTTTCCAGTGGCAAGTCTGTGAACATGTAGCAGGATATGCAGCTCACCAAATGGCTCCTGGACTCTTCCATGTTCTTATTGTTAATGTTCTGAAAACAGTGAAAAAAGCTTAAAAAAAAAAGCTTCAAAATGCGCGCGCCTACCGGCGCGCGGTTTACCGATGTCCTCTTTTCAGCTCCAACAGCCAAAATCCAGTGTTCTTTGAGCTCGCGGAGACTCTTCACTTACCCCAAAATGCAGTGGGACTATGCAAATTATCTCCTCAGGACTCCTCCCCTGGTTTACCGATGTCCTCTTTTCAGCTCCAACAGCCAAAATCCAGTGTTCTTTGAGCTCGCGGAGACTCTTCACTTACCCCAAAATGCAGTGGGACTATGCAAATTATCTCCTCAGGACTCCTCCCCTGGTTTACCGATGTCCTCTTTTCAGCTCCAACAGCCAAAATCCAGTGTTCTTTGAGCTCGCGGAGACTCTTCACTTACCCCAAAATGCAGTGGGAATATGCAAATTATCGCCTCAGGACTCCTCCCCTGGTTTACCGATGTCCTCTTTTCAGCTCCAACAGCCAAAATCCAGTGTTCTTTGAGCTCGCGGAGACTCTTCACTTACCCCAAAATGCAGTGGGAATATGCAAATTATCGCCTCAGGACTCCTCCCCTGGTTTACCGATGTCCTCTTTTCAGCTCCAACAGCCAAAATCCAGTGTTCTTTGAGCTCGCGGAGACTCTTCACTTACCCCAAAATGCAGTAGGACTATGCAAATTATCTCCTCAGGACTCCTCCCCTGGTTTACCAATGTCCTCTTTTCAGCTCCAACAGCCAAAATCCAGTGTTCTTTGAGCTCGCGGAGACTCTTCACTTACCCCAAAATGCAGTGGGAATATGCAAATTATCTCCTCAGGACTCCTCCCCTGGTTTACCGATGTCCTCTTTTCAGCTCCAACAGCCAAAATCCAGTGTTCTTTGAGCTCGCGGAGACTCTTCACTTACCCCAAAATGCAGTGGGAATATGCAAATTATCTCCTCAGGACTCCTCCCCTGGTTTATCGATGTCCTCTTTTCAGCTCCAACAGCCAAAATCCAGTGTTCTTTGAGCTCGCGGAGACTCTTCACTTACCCCAAAATGCAGTGGGAATATGCAAATTATCTCCTCAGGACTCCTCCCCTGGTTTTGATGATAACGCCGGAGAGCAGCGGATGGGTTCATTACGACCTTCCCGGTACACGTCAGAAAAAAGTTTGCGATTTCTCGGCCAGCAGCAATGACAGGTCTGATATGTTCTGCATAGACTTTGAACCACTGAAAAAGAAAAAAAAACTTAATCTCGAGCCAGAGGGTATACCTCAAACGAGTTTTGCATGGGGACAACAGAGGGGTTTCAACCCCATGTGGAGTCGGGTAGCCCGGGTCCCCTGGCTTGTAGAAACCTTACCGAATGTTCTTCCTCTGAAAGCACGAACGATGCTACTTGAGTGGATGCACACTTGTGTGTTTTCACACCGACAATCGTCTTTCGAACACCGCGGTACATGTGATAGGTCCTCCCGTTCCACTCTGAAACCTAAGGTGTAAAAAGAAGGGAGATGATTGAGACGGTTCCGCAATGACCGCTGCCCATGCAGACTAACACTACTTACGGTCAAATTGCGAACAACACCTGGCCTTTGGAGGTGTCTTAGAATCAGAAGGGCCTGGAGGTACAGAATAACTTCCCTTCGGTCCTCTTCTGATCCCCGTCCTGGACATTCTCTATGCTCGCTAGAAATGTAGGTCTTGCTTCGTCCAGTATTTTCTGGCAGTCATTCGGTGTCTTGGAGGGCTTCATCAGCGTATCGTACCTGTGGGGTGAAATACAGTTATAGCACTTTTTTACCCAACAGCCGATGTTTGGTAAAAATCTCTCAGAATATTGGGTACCTCTTGCTCACTGAGTCTTGGCAGACTCCCCTGTACAAGGTCTTACGCAGGTCCTCCGTAAAGTTCATAAACACCTCACACGCCCTGTATAGCTGAGGATTCTCTATGCTCAGTTGTGTGCCCCTCAGCTGATAGATGGTGAATCGCCGAATGTGCTTCAGTATTTTGAGGGAGGTCTGGTTCGATAGTTTGAGGCTGCTGAGTTTTTTAAAAAAATCATTCACTTTTGTGGGTTTGGTTAAGTACTCCAGAGTTATAAATCTTGGGTTGATAAAGAAAAGAAACCGTGCAACATTCGATACCTCCTGGTTACAATTAGGGACCCCACGGGTTACTGTCAAATATGTGCGGAAGCTCTTCTACATGGGGCTATTCACTGAGTGACGCATATACAAGCCGGCGGCCGTTCTAGCCAGGGAGCTTTCGTTTCTCCATTGCCTAGACTGAATGTTTTGTGTGCTGCCATCCATGGCCTCAATGGTGTCCGACTCGGGGCATGGGGCTCCCTCAAAATTGTGTGCAGACTGTTCAGGGACAGGCGCGTCCATCATATGTGAATATGACTCCACAGGGGGCACGTAGCATGGGGGCAAACAGTCTGTTGGCGCCTGGGTCTGTCCTACAGAGGTCAGCGGTATGTTTTCTAACTGAAATGTAGGTTTGTTTACTATAAAATACCCACGGCTTTCGGCAAATGCTACCACATCTTCCAGGGATTGCAGAGGCTTGAGCTCGCTGAATAGTATAGCTGTGCCCTTAGCCGCGACAAGTCTAAGTCGATCTTTGGCGATAGCCAAGTTTTTTTTTATCTCCGAGACGCTTTCGGACCTCATGCACACCCTTCTCAGATGTGTGGACAGATATCTCGTCACCCTGTGGCACACGGGGCAAGTCAGCGGTGTACGTTGGTGGATGTGGGGAAATAAGCAACACAAACGTTCACTGCGGTTTTACAACCGTGCAACATGGGGTCCTCCGCAGCCTGGTGTGGCGGTTACATTCTCCTATATGTGGGCGACAAATAACTTCTACTTACCGCTTCATAGCGACACGTTTCCCGCAGTCAAATTGAGCTTTAAAGTCCTTGCATCTGCAGCGGAGGTGATCTGAATTTCTGCCGCACCCATCCAGGCTGCATCAGCCGCTCGGCTGATTAGTTTCCGCTCTAGGGGCTAATCACTGCTCTCGCGTAACAGGTGATGAGTCGCTCGCACGGGTGCAAATCACCTGTAGTGCTGCTGGAAATATTCAAACCTGGATATATTCCTCCGTATCTTCTATACGGCATCACAGGGGTTGAGGCACCCATAAGGCAGCCACCTGCACGGTTGAAAAGCATCAGCAGCGTTGACGGAAAAAACCTAACCTATCTCATATACGTTTGTTCTATTGCGCTATATGAGAGGAACCTAATTTTCAGACATTTGGTTTGCGAGGTTAGCTTATGGGAAATATCTGTGTGCAGGAAACTTCCAGAGAGGTAGGAAATGTCAGTGAGCGCATCCGATTTCAGTTCCAGAGCGATTTGCCCGATGAGTCCTTCACACTTAGTCGTTTTCAGCCAAATTTCTGACTTTTTGAAAATTTCAATTTTTTGGGAAAATATCCAGTAAATGAGGGAATAATATATGTGAGGGTACCCCAGAAGAGTTCCAAATGTGTGGGTGAAATATATATCCCACGGGGGTAAAATTGAAAAAAAGTTGAAAAACTGTCCCCGGTTGCCCACTAGATGTTGCCAAAGAGGCAAAAAGTGAAAAAGAGCCAGAATGAGGAAATTCTTGTGAGCCGAATCCAGGTGACACTACCAAGCGATGGGACACTTTTTTGCAAGTGTCCCTGTAGAGGGTATAGGGTGACACTCCATGCAAATACTCAGTTTTGCAGACCACCGGAAGAATATATGAGAGAGAGGTACCTCTCAGCCCCGACACATTTCGACTCCCGATGAGTCCTTCATACTTAGTCGTTTTTTTGGCAAATTTCTGACTCTTTGAAAATTTCACTTTTTTGTGAAAATTTCCACTAAATGAGGGAATACTATATTATAGGGCATCCCAGGAGGGCTCCAAATGTGTGAGTAAAATATATATCCCACGTGGGGAAAATTGAAAAAAAGTTGAAAAAAAAATTTTGTGGACTTAGAAAATTTTTCAGCTTGTGTCAGACTTCCACAGAGGGGAAAATGTGAGTGAGCGCATCCGATTTCAGTTCCAGAGCGATTCGCCCGATGAGTCCTTCATACTTAGTCGTTTTCAGAAGTCACAATTTTGACTTCCAGGACCCGCAAAACGTTTGTAAATTGAGCCCGCTCCCCAGTTCCAAGCGTTTTGAGGTGTCCCCGGTTGCAGTAATGCAGCCTGCCCACTAGATGTCGCAAAAGAGACAAAAAGTGAAAAAGAACCAGAATGAGGAAATTCCAGGGAGCCGAATCCGCCTGACAGTTCCAGGCGATCGGGCACTTTTTGGCATGCGTCCCTAAAGTGGGTATAGGGTGACACTCCATGCAAAGACCCAGTTTTGCACACCACCGGCAGAATATATGAGAGAGAGGTACCTCTCAGGCCCGACACATTTCGACTCATTTAAGCTGGTTTTCACCTCCGTAGGCCCGGCTACGCGTTTTGGCTATGAGTCCCTGTTCGGCTGGAGGTCTGCACCTTGGCTGAACCCAGGCTTCCGCAGCTGCGTGGGGGGACTTTTGCTGGTTGCCTATCCAAAGTCCCCCCCCCCGCGGGCCCTGGTTCTCCACATGGGGGTGCCGTCAAGGCTAAAATCTGGATTTTTAGGCTGAGGAGAGGCTCCATGAGGGCGGATGCTTTTGTGGCTTCGACCCCAGTGCTGTTCCACATCCAGTACCCCCTCTGCAAGGGCGCCTGTACCCGAGTTGCGCTTCCAGGACTTGTGGGCTCATATCTCTCGATGACAGGGGTTTGCAGCCTCCGTACGTGGGCCAGTCCCTACATGCACCCCTGCTCTTCCTCCGATCGATCTGGCACAGTGCTCCTGGGTGGGGAGGTGGCGCCGCTCGCTCGACCTGGGCTTTGGAGCCCGCGCCGGCTTAAGGTGAGCGGTCCCCTTCCTCCTCTACCCCCGGGCTTTTGACCCCTGTCTTTGGGCGTGCAAGCCGGACTCGCCTCCCATCCGTGGAGGTGGCTGAGCTGTGGGGAGTTTGACCCTACCCGAGCAAAGTCAGCGGTCCAATGACCCGCACGGGCGAACGCCGGGGTGCCCACCCACCCACGCGTGGGGGCATCCTTTTGAGGTTACGGGTGTGAGGGACTACGCTGGAGGGTGACGCCGACACGGCCAGTCCGATAACAACCCTCGCGACCTCCGCGTCGCTGGGTTAGTGCCAGAGCCGCGACGGAACCTGACGGCCAGTTCCCCTCTCCAAATCCTCATGCCTGTCCGCCGGTGGGTTGAGGACCCCCCACGGCGGAGGCAGGTCTAAGCCAGACGGTGGTGCCGCATAGGCTTCCCCCACATGCCATCTCCCTGAGCGACCCTGTGTGTCGTCTTGGGTGCGGTTGGTGAGACGGGGCGGCTGTGGCATCCTTCGGAGGCCAGTCACCTCGCCCTCCCCGTGCAAGGGGTGTTTTCCAGACGCCTGCCGCTTCGGGACCATGCACCCCACAGCGAGCCGCTTTTCCCGTACAGGTCCCCGCACAGGCCTCTCAGCTCCCCTCGCTGCGATCTATTGAAAGCCATCCCTCGAAACAAGCTTTTGTCCCTCCCAAGGAGTTTGCCTCCCCTCCTAAGGGAACCCTGGATGCCAAAGGGGCCTGATCAACCCCCCCACGCCGTAAGGCTGCTGGTTTCAAGGCTGCTCTCAAACTCAGATTTTGCAAAACAAATCACAAGCCTCCTTGGCAGCGACAGCTATGACCGATGTGGGACACATTGTGAGCTGCCGGGCCGCGAACCCACCACGCCAAAAAGCCTCCGCCCGCGAGTAGATGTATTCGGAAGGGGGCTTAATAGTCGCCCCCGTGCAAGTCGGTGGAGGGCTTAATATTCGCCTTGTGGTAGTCGGTGGAGGTCTTAATAGTGCTGCGGTGTCCAGAAACAGTTCCAGAATTTTGGGCTGAGGCTCCCCAGTCTTCCTCTATAGAGAGGGGAAATATGTGTGAGGGTACACCAGGAGTGTTCCAAATGTATGGGTGAAATATATATCCCACAGGGGGGAAATTGAAAAAAAGTTGAAAAAATTATTTTTGTGGACTTAGAAAATTTTCACACATGTGTCAGACTTCCAGAGAGGGGAACATGTCAGTGAGCGCTACCGATTTCAGTTCCAGAGCGATTCACCCGATGAGTCCTTCATACTTAGTAATTTTTTTGGCAAATTTCTGACTTTTTGAAAATTTCACTTTTTTGTGAAAATTTTTCTAAATGAGGGAATACTATGTTATAGGGCATCCCAGGAGGGCTCCAAATGTGTGGGTAAAATATATATCCCACGGGGGGGAAATTGAAAAAAAGTTGAAAAAAAAATTTTGTGGACTTAGAAAATTTTTCAACTTGTGTCAGACTTCCACAGAGGGGAAAATGTGAGTGAGCGCATCCGATTTCAGTTCCAGAGCGATTCGCCCGATGAGTCCTTCATACTTAGTCGTTTTCAGAAGTCAGAATTTTGACTTCCAGGACCCGCCAAACGTTGGTAAATTGAATCCGCTCACCAGTTCCAAGTGTTTTGAGGTGTCCCCTGTTGCAGTAATGCAGCCTGCCCACTAGATGTCGAAAAAGAGACAAAAAGTGAAAAAGAACCAGAATGAGGAAATTCCAGGGAGCCGAATCCGCCTGACAGTTCCAGGCGATCGGGTACTTTTTGGCATGCGTCCCTAAAGTGGGTATAGGGTGACACTCCATGCAAAGACCCAGTTTTGCACACCACCGGCAGAATATATGAGAGAGAGGTACCTCTCAGGCCCGACACATTTCGACTCATTTAAGCTGGTTTTCACCTCCGTAGGCCCGGGTACGCGTTTTAGCTATGAGTCCCTGTTTGGCTGGAGGTCTGCACATTGGCTGAACCCAGGCTTCCGCAGCTGCGTGGGGGGACTTTTGCTGGTCGCCTATTCCAAGTCAGAGAGGTGTTCCTGGGTTGAAGTGAGCCTGGCCAGAACCCCCCCCGTTGGCCCTGGTTCTCCACATGGGGGCGCCTCAAGGCTAAAATTTGGATTTTTAGGCTGAGGAGAGGCTCCATGAGGGCGGATGATTTTGTGGCTTTGACCCCAGTGCTGTTCCACATCCAGTACCCCCTCTGCAAGGGCGCCTGTACCCAAGTCGCGCTTCCAGGACTCGTGGGCACGTATCTCCCGACGACAGGGGTTTGCAGCCTCCGTACTTGGGCAAGTCCCTCCACGCACCCCTGCTCTTCCTCCGATAGATCTGGCGCAGCGCTCCCGGGTGGGGAGGTGGCGCCGCTCGCTCGGCCCGGGCTTTGGAGCCCGCGCCAGCTTAAGGTGAGCGGTCCCCTTCCTCCTCTACCCCCGGGCTTTCGACACCTATCTGTGGGCGCGCACGCCGGCCTCGCCTCCCGTCCGTGGAGGTGGCCGAGTCGTGGGGAGTTTTACCCGACCCAAGCGAAGGCAGCGGTCCAACGACCCGCACGTGCGATCGGCATGGTGCCCACCCACCAAGGCGTGGGGGCCCGTCGTCCTAATCGCTCCCTGTGCGGGGAAGCACAACTATCTCCGAGGGCGGCCCTTTTCTTCCAGATGTGCGTACACAGCCAGCGGAGGCCCGCGCCGCCCCTCGTGTCCGAACGAGCGGCCTCCGCGGCGGTGGCGACAGCAGCGGTGGTGGGTGGCGTCTCCGCGCCACTGCCGAGCTTCGCGCTTTCCAGTCTTTTCCTGGATCCCTATGTCAGTGGGGAGGACGACAGAGGTGTGGAGGCAGGCGAAGGGGGTTCTCACCGTGCAAGGGCACCTGTACCCGAGTCGCGCTTCCAGGACTCGTGGGCACGTATCTCCCGACGACAGGGGTTTGCAGCCTCCGTACTTGGGCAAGTCCCTCCACGCACCCCTGCTCTTCCTCCGATCGATCTGGTGCAGCGCTCCCGGGTGGGGAGGTGGCGCCGCTCGCTCGGCCCGGGCTTTGGAGCCCGTGCCGGCTTAAGGTGAGCGGTCCCCTTCCTCCTCTACCCCCGGGCTTTCGACACCTATCTTTGGGCGCGCACGCCGGCCTCGCCTCCCGTCCGTGGAGGTGGCCGAGCCGTGGAAAGTTTTACCCGACCCAAGCGAAGGCAGCGGTCCGACGACCCACACGTGCGAACGGCATGGTGCCCACCCACCAAGGCGTGGGGGCCCGTCGTCCGAATCGCTCTCTGTGCGGGGAAGCACAACTATCTCCGAGGGCGGCCCTTTTCTTCCAGATGCGTACACGGCCAGCGGAGGCGACAGCGGCGGCTGTGGGTGGCGTCTCTTCGCCACTGCCGAGCTTCGCGATTTCCAGTCTTTTCCCGAGCCCCTACGTCAGTGGGGAGGACGACAGAGGTGTGGAGGCAGGCGAAGGGGGTTCTCACCGTGCAGTGTGCCCCAGCCCGACCGTCGCCTTTCCCCCTCGACCCTCGTCCTCCCAAGCGGCTCGGCAGGGAGAAGGAGAGAGAGAGCGAGAGAGGGAGAGTGGAAACCCCAGAGCCGAGGGGTTATATGGAGAACGGGAGAAGGAGCGAGGGCCAAGAGGTAGGGAGTACGGTGAAAGGCCGACCTGGGATTCCCCCGCGCTCCCGCCCCCCGGGGCGCGGAGCAGCCCTGGGAAGAAAAGCCGCTCGGGCATCCCTTTGAGGTTAAGGGCACGAGCGGGAAGAGGGACTACGCTGGAGGGCGACGCCGACACGGCCAGGCCGACTACCTCCACGTCGCCGGGTTAGTGCCGGAGCCGCGGCTGACCCCGAGGGCCAGCCCCCCTCTCGCAATCCTCGTGCCTGCCCGCCAGTGGGTCGAGGACCCCCCGCTGAGGAGGCAGGTCTAAGCCAGACGGTGGCGCCGCATAGGCCCACCCCCACACGCCATCTCCCCGAGCGACCCTGTGTGTCGTCTTGGGTGCGGTTGGTGAGACGGGGGCGGCCGTGGCATCCTCCGGAGGCCAGTCACCTTGCCCTCCCCGTGCAAGGGGTGTTTTCCAGACACCTGCCGCTTCAGACCACGCACCGCACAGTGAGCCGCTCCTCCCGCACATGTCCCAGGTGCTGCGAGGGCTCCGTTCGCCGGCCCCCCCAGGGAAGCCCCACACCATCCCACATCCTCTCCTGGATGCCGCACACCTTACCTATACCCGTTCTGTCCGGGCGCCCTGCCGCCACGGGGCTCTTCCGCCGCCCTCTCTTCCCGCAGGCCTCTCCTCTCCCGAACCTCGACGCGGTCCAGTCGTGATGGGGGGCTACCTGGTTGATCCTGCCAGTAGCATATGCTTGTCTCAAAGATTAAGCCATGCACGTGTAAGTACACACGGACAGTACAGTGAAACTGCGAATGGCTCATTAAATCAGTTATGATTCCTTTGATCGCTCCAAACCGTTGACTCGGACAACTGTGGTAATTCTAGAGCTAATACGTGCAAACGAGCGCTGGCCGCCAGGAATGCGTGCATTTATCAGACCAAAACCAATCCGGGGTCCCGGGCGCGGCGTCGGGACGGTCCTCCGCAGCCTCTCCCCTGCTGCGCTCTCCCCATAAGCGTTGCGACTCTGGATAACCTCGGGCCGATCGCATTTCCCCGTGATGGCGACGATCCATTCGGGTGTCTGCCCTATCAACTTTTGATGGTACTTTCTGTGCCTACCATGGTGACCACGGGTAACGGAGAATCAGGGTTCGATTCCGGAGAGCGAGCCTGAAAAACGGCTACCACATCCAAGGAAGGCAGCAGGCATGCAAATTACCCACTCCCGACCCAGTGAGGTAGTGACAAAAAATAACAATACAGGACTCTTTCGAGGCTCTGTAATTGGAATGAGTACACTTTAAATCCTTTAACGAGGATCTATTGGAGGGCAAGTCTGGTGCCAGCAGCCGCGGTAATTCCAGCTCCAGTAGTGTACACTAAAGCTGCTGCAGTT
>NW_027362770.1:209168483-209213483 GCF_046119375.1 Phyllobates terribilis | reverse complement strand
TGCCCGATGAGTCCTTCATACTTAGTCGTTTTCAGAAGTCAGAATTTTGACTTCCAGGACCTGCCAAACGTTGGTAAATTGAATCCGCTCACCAGTTCCAAGTGTTTTGAGGTGTCCCCGGTTGCAGTAATGCAGCCTGCCCACTAGATGTCGAAAAAGAGACAAAAAGTGAAAAAGAACCAGAATGAATAAATTCCAGGGAGCCGAATCCGCCTGACAGTTCCAGGCGATCGGGTACTTTTTGACATGCGTCCCTAAAGTGGGTATAGGGTGACACTCCATGCAAAGACCCAGTTTTGCACACCACCGGCAGAATATATGAGAGAGAGGTACCTCTCAGCCCCGACACATTTCGACTCATTTAAGCTGGTTTTCACCTCCGTAGGCCCGGCTACGCGTTTTGGCTATGAGTCCCTGTTCGGCTGGAGGTCTGCACCTTGGCTAAACCCAGGCTTCCGCAGCTGCGTGGGGGGACTTTTGCTGGTCGCCTATTCCAAGTCAGAGAGGTGTTCCTGGGTTGAAGTGAGCCTGGCCAGACCCCCCCCCGTGGGCCCTGGTTCTCCACATGGGGGCGCCTCAAGGCTAAAATCTGGATTTTTAGGCTGAGGAGAGGCTCCATGAGGGCGGATGCTTTTGTGGCTTCGACCCCAGTGCTGTTGCACATCCAGTACCCCCTCTGCAAGGGCGCCTGTACCCGAGTCGCGCTTCCAGGAATCGTGGGCACGTATCTCCCGACAACAGGGGTTTGCTGCCTCCGTACTTGGGCAAGTCCCTCCACGCACCCCTGCTCTTCCTCCGATCGATATGGCGCAGCGCTCCCGGGTGGGGAGGTGGCACCGCTCGCTCGGCCCGGGCTTTGGAGCCCGCGCCGGCTTAAGGTGAGCGGTCCCCTTCCTCCTCTACCCCCGGGCTTTCGACACCTATCTTTGGGCGCGCACGCCGGCCTCGCCTCCCGTCCGTGGAGGTGGCCGAGCCGTGGGGAGTTTTACCCGACCCAAGCGAAGTCAGCGGTCCGACGACCCGCACGTGCGAACGGCATGGTGCCCACCCACCAAGGCGTGGGGGCCCGTCGTCCGAATCGCTCCCTGTGCGGGGAAGCACAACTATCTCCGAGGGCGGCCCTTTTCTTCCAGATGCGTACACGGCCAGCGGAGGCCCGCGCCACCCCTCGTGTCAGAAAGGGCGGCCTCCGCGGCGGTGGCGACAGCGGCGGTGGTGGGTGGCGTCTCCGCGCCACTTCCGAGCTTCGCGCTTTCCAGTCTTTTCCCGGATCCCTATGTCAGTGGGGAGGATGACAGAGGTGTGGAGGCAGGCGAAGGGGGTTCTCACCGTGCAAGGGCGCCTGTACCCGAGTCGTGCTTCCAGGACTCGTGGGCACGTATCTCCCGACGACAGGGGTTTGCAGCCTCCGTACTTGGGCAAGTCCCTCCACGCACCCTTGCTCTTCCTCCGATCGATCTGGCGCAGCACTCCCGGGTGGGGAGGTGGCGCCGCTCGCTCGGCCCGGGCTTTGGAGCCCGCGGCGGCTTAAGGTGAGCGGTCCCCTTCCTCCTCTACCCCTGGGCTTTCGACACCTATCTTTGGGCGCGCACGCCGGCCTCGCCTCCCGTCCGTGGAGGTGGCCGAGCCGTGGGGAGTTTTACCCGACCCGACCCAAGCGAAGTCAGCGGTCCGACGACCCGCACGTGCGAACAGCATGGTGCCCACCCACCAAGGCGTGGGGTCCATCGTCCGAATCGCTCCCTGTGCGGGGAAGCACAACTATCTCCGAGGGCGGCCCTTTTCTTCCAGATGCGTACACGGCCAGCGGAGGCCCGCGCCGCCCCTCGTGTCCGAAAGGGCGGACTCCGCGGCGGTGGCGACAGCAGCTTTGGTGGGTGGCGCCTCCGCGCCACTGCCGAGCTTCGCGCTTTCCAGTCTTTTCCCGGATCCCTATGTCAGTGGGGAGGACGACAGAGATGTGGAGGCAGGCGAAGAGGGTTCTCACCGTGCAAGGGCGCCTGTACCCGAGTCGCGCTTCCAGGACTCGTGGGCACGTATCTCCCGACGATAGGGGTTTGCAGCCTCCGTACTTGGGCAAGTCCTTCCACGCACCCCTGCTCTTCCTCCGATCGATCTGGCGCAGCGCTCCCGGGTGGGTAGGTGGCGCCGCTCGCTCGGCCCGGGCTTTGGAGCCCGCGCCAGCTTAAGGTGAGCGGTCCCCTTCCTCCTCTATCCCCGGGCTTTCGACACCTATCTTTGGGCGCGCACGCCGGCCTCGCCTCCCTTCCGTGGAGGTGGCCGAGCCGTGGGGAGTTTTACCCGACCCAAGCGAAGGCAGCGGTCCGACGACCCGCACGTGCGAACGGCATGGTGCCCACCCACCAAGGCGTGGGGGCCCGTCGTCCGAATCGCTCCCTGTGCGGGGAAGCACAACTATCTCCGAGGGCGGCCCTTTTCTTCCAGATGCGTACACGGCCAGCGGAGGCCCGCGCCGCCCCTCGTGTCCAAAAGGGCGGCCTCCGCGGCGGTGGCGACAGCGGCGGTGGTGGGTGGCGTCTCCGCGCCACTGCCGAGCTTCGCGCTTTCCAGTCTTTTCCCGGATCCCTATGTCAGTGAGGAGGACGACAGAGGTGTGGAGGCAGGCGAAGGGGGTTCTCACCGTGCAAGGGCGCCTGTACCCGAGTCGCGCTTCCAGGACTCGTGGGCACGTATCTCCCGACGACAGGGGTTTGCAGCCTCCGTACTTGGGCAAGTCCCTCCACGCACCCCTGCTCTTCCTCCGATCGATCTGGCGCAGCGCTCCCGGGTGGGGAGGTGGCGCCGCTCGCTCAGCCCGGGCTTTGGAGCCTGCGCCGGCTTAAGGTGAGCGGTCCCCTTCCTCCTCTACCCCCGGGCTTTTGACACCTATCTTTGGGCGCGCACGCCGGCCTCCGGTCCGTGGAGGTGGCCGAGTCGTGGGGAGTTTGAGCCGACCCCAGCGAAGGCAGCGGTCCGACGACCCGCACGGGCTAACGGCGGGGTGCCCACCCACCCAGGCGTGGGGGCCCGTCGTCCGAATCGCTCCCTGTGCGGGGATGCACAACGATCTTCTCCGAGGGCGGCCCTTTTCTTCCAGATGTGTACCCGGCCAGCGATAGCGGCGGCGGTGGGTGGCGTCTCCGCGCCACTGCCGAGCTTCGCGATTTCCAGTCTTTTCCCGAGCCCCTACGTCAGTGGGGAGGACGACAGAGGTGTGGAGGCAGGCGAAGGGGGTTATCACCGTGCGGTGTGCCCCAGCCCGACCGTCGCCTTTCCCCCTCGACCCTCGTCCTCCCAGGCGGCTCGGCAGGGAGAAGGAGAGAGAGAGCGAGAGAGGGAGAGTGGAAACCCCAGAGCCGAGGGGTTATATGGAGAACGGGAGAAGGAACGAGGGCCAAGAGGTAGGGAGTACCCGCAGGCCTCTCCTCTCCCGAACCTCGACGCGGTCCAGTCGTGATGGGGGGCTACCTGGTTGATCCTGCCAGTAGCATATGCTTGTCTCAAAGATTAAGCCATGCACGTGTAAGTACACACGGACGGTACAGTGAAACTGCGAATGGCTCTTTAAATCAGTTATGATTCCTTTGATCGCTCCAAACCGTTGACTCGGACAACTGTGGTAATTCTAGAAGCTAATACGTGCAAACGAGCGCTGGCCGCCAGGGATTCGTGCATTTATCAGACCAAAACCAATCCGGGGTCCCGGGCGCGGCGTCGAGACGGCCTCCGCGGCCTCCCCCCTGCTGCGCTCTCACCGTAAGCTTTGCGACTCTGGATAACCTCGGGCCGATCGCATTTCCCCGTGACGGCGACGATCCATTTGGGTGTCTGCCCTATCAACTTTTGATGGTACTTTCTGTGCCTACCATGGTGACCACGGGTAACGGAGAATCAGGGTTCGATTCCGGAGAGCGAGCCTGAGAAACGGCTACCACATCCAAGGAAGGCAGCAGGCGCGCAAATTACCCACTCCCGACCCGGTGAGGTAGTGACGAAAAATAACAATACAGGACTCTTTCGAGGCTCTGTAATTGGAATGAGTACACTTTAAATCCTTTAACGAGGATCTATTGGAGGGCAAGTCTGGTGCCAGCAGCCGCGGTAATTCCAGCTCCAGTAGTGTACACTAAAGCTGCTGCAGTTAAAAAGCTCGTAGTTGGATCTTGGGATCGAGCTGGCGGTCTGCCGCAAGGCGTGCTACCGCCAGTCCCAGCCCCTTTGCCTTGGGGCGCCTCCCCGATGCTCTTGACTGAGTGTCCCGGGGGCCCGAAGCGTTTACTTTGAAAAAATTAGAGTGTTCAAAGCAGGCAGCCACGCCTGAATACTCCAGCTAGGAATAATGGAATAGGACTCCGGTTCTATTTTGTTGGTTGTCGGAACTGGGGCCATGATTAAGAGGTACGGCCGGCGGCATCCGTATTGCGCCGCTAGAGGTGAAATTCTTGGACCGGCACAAGACGAACCAAAGCGAAAGCATTTGCCAAGAATGTTTTCATTAATCAAGAACGAAAGTCGGAGGTTCGAAGATTATCAGATACCGTCGTAGTTCCGACCATAAATGATGCCAACTGGCGATCCGGCGGCGTCATTCCCATGACCTGCCGAGCAGCGTCCGGGAAACCAAAGTCTTTGGGTTCCGGGGGGAGTATGGTTGCAAAGCTGAAACTTAAAGGAATTGTTTGAAGGGCACCACCAGGAGTGGAGCCTGCGGCTTAATTTGACTCAACACGGGAAACCTCACCCGGCCCGGACACGGAAAGGATTGACAGATTGAAAGCTCTTTCTCGATTCTGTGGGTGGTGGTGCATGGGTGTTCTTAGTTGGTGGAGCGATTTGTCTGGTTAATTCCGATAACGAACGAGACTCCGGCATGCTAACTAGCTACGCGACCCCCCGTGGTCCGCGTCCAGCTTCTTAGAGGGACAAGTGGCGCTCAGCCACGCGAGATCGAGCAATAACAGATCTGTGATGCCCTTAGATGTCCGGGGCTGCACGCGCGCTACACTGAACGGACCAGCGTGTGTCTACCCTTCACCGACAGGTGCGGGTAACCTGCTGAACCCCGCTCGTGATGGGGATTGCAATTCTTCCCCGTGAACGAGGAATTCCCAGTAAGTGCGGGTCATAAGCTCGCATTGATTAAGTCCCTGCCCTTTGTACACACCGTCCGTCGCTACTACCGATTGGATGGTTTAGTGAGGTACTTGGATTGGCCCTGCCGGGGTCCGCCAAGACCCTGGCGGAGAGCCGAGAAGACGATCGAATTTGACTATCTAGAGGAAGTAAAAGTCGTAACAAGGTTTCTGTAGGTGAACCTGCAGAAGGATCATTAAGGCAGCGATGACCGAACCGAGGAGACGCGGAGCTGGAAGCCGATTTCCCCGACTGCCTCCCCCTGCCCAAAGGGGGTGTGCGGCTGGGATACTTCCGCTCTGCCTGAGCTACCCGCACGCGGAGGGGCGGCGACGGTCCAGCGAGGGTTATCGCCGTGCGGACGACGACGACGGGAGGGTGTGGGGGAGCCCCTCTTGCTCCGTCGTCCCGAAGGACGCCTGGCCTCTCGGGGGGATCCTGCCGTGTTCCCCCCGCCCAGGAAAAAACCCACATGAAAGGCCGTCCCGGGTACCGTTCGCCTGTGCGCCCCTATACCCCTCTCCCCGGGGTTGCGGGTCCGGGGGGTAGGTCGAGAAGTCTCGAGCCCTCCGTTGTTCCCCTCCCCGCCGGAGGGAGGGACGGCGGAGGCCGAGCACCCGGGGCAACAGGGCCAAGAAAAATCCCCGATGCACCCCCTCTGTTGTCGTCCGACGTACTGAAAAACCGGGCGCCCCAGAGCGCCCGGACCCAGAAGCGTGACTCTTAACGGTGGATCACTCGGCTCGCGCGTCGATGAAGAATGCAGCTAGCTGCGAGAATTAGTGTGAATTGCAGGACACATTGATCATCAACACTTCGAACGCACCTTGCGGCCCCGGGTTTCTCCCGGGGCTATGCCTGTCTGAGGGTCGCCCCTCCGTCGATCGCCTCTGTGGCGCAGCTGGGGTCCCGTCGCAAGGGATTTTCAGAGGGAGGCCCGAGGCTTCGCACCCCGACGCCCTCTCTCTCTCTCTCTCCCTTACGTCCCCCCAAGGCTAGACCCACCCGCCCGGTTACCCTCCGCCCCGACCCGAAGCGTGCCGTGAGGCTGTCTGTGGAGACACAGGGCTGCCTCCGGAGCTTCCAGGGGTTGGGGGGTAGCCGCCTGGGGCGGCGTGGAAGGGCACGCTCGCAGACCAGACTAAAGACCTCAGATCAGATGAATTTAAGCATATTAATAAGCGGAGGAAAATAAACTAACCAGGATTCCCTCAGTAACGGCGAGTGAAGAGGGAAGAGCCCAGTGCTGAATCCCTGTCCGTCCGGCGGGCGTCGGGAAATGTGGCATACGGGAGACCGGACCACCTCGGCGTCGCTCGGTTGCCCGGGTCCTTCTAATAGTGGCCCCAGCCCGTGGACGGTGGTAGGCCGGTTGGAATAAAAGTGCAGACGAACATTTGAATGACTTTATTATTGGTTGTAATTTTTCTCAGTTTTACACTGGTTTGGTGCACCTAATTGGGATGAGCCGAAAGGTGTTTAAGCCTAGCCTCTCAATAGGCTTCGCTATCGGCCTCATGATTTCCATATTGTCTGCTTGCTGGTTCTCTGAATGACTGGGGGAAGCCAATACAGGTGGCTGACTGTCGTCTCCATCAGTCCGCCTGTCGTCTCCATCAACCTGGCTGTGGTCTCCATCAGCCAGCCTGTCGTCTTCATCAACCTGGCTGTCGTCTCCATCAGCCAGCCTGTCGGCTCCATCAGCCTGGCTGTCATATCCATCAGCCCGCCTGTCGTCTCCATCAACCTGGCTGTCGTCTCCATCAGCCAGCCTGTTGGCTCCATCAGCCTGGCTGTCGTATCCATCAGCCCGCCTGTCGTCTCCATCAACCTGGCTGTCGTCTCCATCAGCCAGCCTTTCGGCTCCATCAGCCTGGCTGTCGTCTCCAACAGCCTGCCCCGAATTTATTACCAATTCATGGGCACGACACATATCCACAAGTGCTTTCTCCTGGTAAACTTTCTCAGCCATACCATTTGTGTGGACCAGATATCGTGCGAATAAGTGTTTTTCGGAATCGGAATATCGTGAGAGAGTCCACGTTTCACATACACGTCGTACAAAATGGCTGGTGACATGTGGAAGGCTGTAGCTGTGGAGGAAAAACAATCAGTGCCTGTAGCTGCATATGATAATTTACACTGGATATTCTTCCCCCACCTTTCATGATAACGCCGGAGAGCAGCGGATGGGTTCATTACGACCTTCCCGGTACACGTCAGAAAAAAGTTTGTGATTTCTAGGCCAGCAGCAATGACAGGTCTGATATGTTCTGCATAGACTTTGAACCACTGAAAAAGAAAAAAAAACTTAATCTCGAGCCAGAGGGTATACCTCAAACGAGTTTTGCATGGGGACAACAGAGGGGTTTCAACCCCATGTGGAGTCGGGTAGCCCGGGTCCCCTGGCTTGTAGAAACCTTACCGAATGTTATTCCTCTGAAAGCATGAACGATGCTACTTGAGTGGATGCACACTTGTGTGTTTTTACACCGACAATCGTCTTTCGAACACCGCGGTACATGTGATAGGTCCTCCCGTTCCACTCTGAAACCTAAGGTGTAAAAAGAAGGGAGATGATTGAGATGGTTCCGCAATGACCGCTGCCCATGCAGACTAACACTACTTACGGTCAAATTGCGAACAACACCTGGCCTTTGGAGGTGTCTTAGAATCAGAAGGGCCTGGAGGTACAGAATAACTTCCCTTCGGTCCTCTTCTGATCCCCCGTCCTGGACATTCTCTATGCTCGCTAGAAATGTAGGTCTTGCTTCGTCCAGTATTTTCTGGCAGTCATTCGGTGTCTTGGAGGGCTTCATCAGCGTATCGTACCTGTGGGGTGAAATACAGTTATAGCACTTTTTTACCCAACAGCCGATGTTTGGTAAAAATCTCTCAGAATATTGGGTACCTCTTGCTCACTGAGTCTTGGCAGACTCCCCTGTACAAGGTCTTACGCAGGTCCTCCGTAAAGTTCATAAACACCTCACACGCCCTGTATAGCTGAGGATTCTCTATGCTCAGTTGTGTGCCCCTCATCTGATAAGTGGTGAATCGCCGAATGTGCTTCAGTATTTTGAGGGAGGTCTGGTTCGATTGTTTGAGGCTGCTGAGTTTTTTAAAAAAAATCATTCACTTTTGTTGGTTTGGTTAAGTACTCCAGAGTTATAAATCTTGGGTTGATAAAGAAAAGAAACCGCGCAACATTCGATACCTCCTGGTTACAATTAGGGACCCCACGGGTTACTGTCAAATATGTGCGGAAGCTCTTCTACATGGGGCTATTTACTGAGTGACGCATATACAAGCCGGCGGCCGTTCTAGCCAGGGAGCTTTCGTTTCTCCATTGCCTAGACTGAATGTTTGTGTGCTGCCATCCATGGCCTCAATGGGGTCCGACTCGGGGCATGGGGCTCCCTCAAAATTGTGTGCAGACTGTTCAGGGACAGGCGCGTCCATCATATGTGAATATGACTCCACAGGGGGCATGTAGCATGGGGGCAAACAGTCTGTTGGCGCCTGGGTCTGTCCTACAGAGGTCAGCGGTATGTTTTCTAACTGAAATGTAGGTTTGTTTACTATAAAATACCCACGGCTTTCGGCAAATGCTACCACATCTTCCAGGGATTGCAGAGGCTTGAGCTCGCTGAATAGTATAGCTGTGCCCTTAGCCGCGACAAGTCTAAGTCGATCTTTGGCGATAGCCAAGTTTTTTTTTATCTCCGAGACGCTTTCGGACCTCATGCACACCCTTCTCAGATGTGTGGACAGATATCTCGTCACCCTGTGGCACACGGGGCAAGTCAGCGGTGTACGTTGGTGGATGTGGGGAAATAAGCAACACAAACGTTCACTGCGGTTTTACAACCGTGCAACATGGGGTCCGCCGCAGTCTGGTGTGGCGGTTACATTCTCCTATATGTGGGCGACGAATAACTTCTACTTACCGCTTCATAGCGACACGTTTCCCGCAGTCAAATTGAGCTTTAAAGTCCTTGCATCTGCAGCGGAGGTGATCTGAATTTCTGCCGCACACATCCAGGCTGCATCAGCCGCTCGGCTGATTAGTTTCCGCTCTAGCGGCTAATCACTGCTCTCGCGTAACAGGTGATGAGTCGCTCGCACGGGTGCAAATCACCTGTAGTGCTGCTGGAAATATTCAAACCTGGATAAATTCGTCCGTATCTTCTATACGGCATCACAGGGGTTGAGGCACCCATAAGGCAGCCACCTGCACGGTTGAAAAGCATCAGCAGCGTTGACGGAAAAAACCTAACCTATCTCATATACGTTTGTTCTATTGCGCTATATGAGAGGAACCTCATTTTCAGACATTTGGTTTGCGAGGTTAGCTTATGGGAAATATCTGTGTGCAGGAAACTTCCAGAGAGGTAGGAAATGTCAGTGAGTGCATCCGATTTCAGTTCCAGAGCGATTTGCCCGATGAGTCCTTCACACTTAGTCTTTTTCAGAAATCAGAATTTTGACTTCCAGGACCCGCCAAACGTTGGTAAATTGAATCCGCTCACCAGTTCCAAGTGTTTTGAGGTGTCCCCGGTTGCAGTAATGCAGCCTGCCCAATAGATGTCGAAAAAGAGACAAAAAGTGAAAAAGAACCAGAATGAGGAAATTGCAGGGAGCCGAATCCGCCTGACAGTTCCAGGCGATCGGGCACTTTTTTGCATGCGTCCCTAAAGTGGGTATAGGGTGACACTCCATGCAAAGACCCAGTTTTGCACACCACCGGCAGAATATATGAGAGAGAGGTACCTCTCAGCCCCGACACATTTCGACTCATTTAAGCTGGTTTTCACCTCCGTAGGCCCGGCTACGCGTTTTGGCTATGAGTCCCTGTTCGGCTGGAGGTCTGCACCTTGGCTGAACCCAGGCTTCCGCAGCTGCGTGGGGGGACTTTTGCTGGTTGCCTATCCCAAGTCAGAGAGGTGTTCCTGGGTTGAAGTGAGCCTGGCCAGACCCCCCCCGCGGGCCCTGGTTCTCCACATGGGGGTGCCGTCAAGGCTAAAATCTGGATTTTTAGGCTGAGGAGAGGCTCCATGAGGGCGGATGCTTTTGTGGCTTCGACCCCAGTGCTGTTCCACATCCAGTACCCCCTCTGCAAGGGCGCCTGTACCCGAGTCGCGCTTCCAGGACTCGTGGGCACGTATCTCCCGACGACAGGGGTTTGCAGCCTCCGTACGTGGGCCAGTCCCTACATGCACCCCTGCTCTTCCTCCGATCGATCTGGCACAGTGCTCCTGGGTGGGGAGGTGGCGCCGCTCGCTCGACCTGGGCTTTGGAGCCCGCGCCGGCTTAAGGTGAGCGGTCCCCTTCCTCCTCTACCCCCGGGCTTTTGACCCCTGTCTTTGGGCGTGCAAGCCGGACTCGCCTCCCATCCGCGGAGGTGGCTGAGCCGTGGGGAGTTTGACCCGACCCGAGCAAAGTCAGCGTTCCAATGACCCTCACGGGCGAACTCCGGGGTGCCCACCCACCCACGCGTGGGGGCATACTTTTGAGGTTACGGGTGTGAGGGACTACGCTGGAGGGTGACGCCGACACGGCCAGGCCGATAACAACCCTCGCGACCTCCGCGTCGCTGGGTTAGTGCCAGAGCCGCGACGGAACCTGACGGCCAGTTCCCCTCTCCAAATCCTCATGCCTGTCCGCCGGTGGGTTGAGGACCCCCCTCGACGGAGGCAGGTCTAAGCCAGACGGTGGTGCCGCATAGGCTCCCCCCACATGCCATCTCCCTGAGCGACCCTGTGTGTCGTCTTGGGTGTGGTTGGTGAGACGGGGGCGGCTGTGGCATCCTCCGGAGGCCAGTCACCTCGCCCTCCCCGTGCAAGGGGTGTTTTCCAGACGCCTGCCGCTTCGGGACCATGCACCCCACAGCGAGCCGCTTTTCCCGTACAGGTCCCCGCACAGGCCTCTCAGCTCCCCTCGCTGCGATCTATTGAAAGCCATCCCTCGAGACAAGCTTTTGTCCCTCCCAAGGAGTTTGCCTCCCCTCCTAAGGGAACCCTGGATGCCAAAGGGGCCTGATCAACCCCCCCACGCCATAAGGCTGCTGGTTTCATAGGCCGCCCTCAAACTCAGATTTTGCCAAACAAATCACAAGCCTCCTTGGCAGCGACAGCTATGACCGATGCGGGACACATTGTGAGCTGCCGGGCCGCGAACCCACCACGCCAAAAAGTATCCGCCCGCGACTAGATGTATTTGGAAGGGGGCTTAAAAGTCGCCCCCTTGCAAGTCGGTGGAGGGCTTAATATTCGCCTTGTGGTAGTCGGTGGAGGGCTTAATAGTGCTGCGGTGTCCAGAAACAGTTCCAGAATTTTGGGCTGAGGCCCCCCAGTCTTCCTCTATAGAGAGGGGAAATATGTGTGAGGGTACACCAGGAGTGTTCCAAATGTATGGGTGGAATATATATCCCACAGGGGGAAAATTGAAAAAAAGTTTAAAAAAATTTTTTTGTGGACTTAGAAAATTTTCACACATGTGTCAGACTTCCAGAGAGGGGAACATGTCAGTGAGCGCTACCAATTTCAGTTCCAGAGCGATTCACCCGATGAGTCCTTCATACTTAGTCGTTTTTTTGGCAAATTTCTGACTTTTTGAAAATTTCACTTTTTTGTGAAAACCTCCGCTAAATGAGGTTATAATATGTTAGAGGGCATCCCAGGAGGGCTCCAAATGTGTGGGTAAAATATATATCCCACGGGGGGGAAAATTGAAAAAAAGTTTAAAAAAATTTTTTGCGGACTTAGAAAATTTTTCAACTTGTGTCAGACTTCCAGAGAGGGGAACATGTCAGTGAGCGCATCCGATTTCAGTTCCAGAGCGATTCACCCGATGAGTCCTTCATACTTAGTCTTTTTCAGAAATCAGAATTTTGACTTCCAGGACCCGCCAAACGTTGGTAAATTGAATCCGCTCACCAGTTCCAAGTGTTTTGAGGTGTCCCCGGTTGCAGTAATGCAGCCTGCCCACTAGATGTCGAAAAAGAGACAAAAAGTGAAAAAGAACCAGAATGAGGAAATTCCAGGGAGCCGAATCCGCCTGACAGTTCCAGGCGATCGGGTACTTTTTGGCATGCGTCCCTAAAGTGGGTATAGGGTGACACTCCATGCAAAGACCCAGTTTTGCACACCACCGGCAGAATATATGAGAGAGAGGTACCTCTCAGCCCCGACACATTTCGACTCATTTAAGCTGGTTTTCACCTCCGTAGGCCTGGGTACGCGTTTTGGCTATGAGTCCCTGTTCGGCTGGAGGTCTGCACCTTGGCTGAACCCAGGCTTCCGCAGCTGCGTGGGGGGACTTTTGCTGGTCGCCTATTCCAAGTCAGAGAGGTGTTCCTGGGTTGAAGTGAGCCTGGCCAGACCCCCCCCCCCCCCGTGGGCCCTGGTTCTCCACATGGGGGTGCCTCAAGGCTAAAATCTGGATTTTTAGGCTGAGGAGAGGCTCCATGAGGGCGGATGCTTTTGTGGCTTCGACCCCAGTGCTGTTCCATATCCAGTACCCCCTCCGCAAGGGCGCCTGTACCCGAGTCGCGCTTCCAGGACATGTGGGCACGTATCTCCCGACGACAGGGGTTTGCAGCCTCCGTACTTGGGCAAGTCCCTCCACGCACACCTGCTCTTCCTCCGATCGATCTGGCGCAGCGCTCCCGGGTGAGGAGGTGGCGCCGCTCGCTCGGCCCGGGCTTTGGAGCCCGCGCCGGCTTAAGGTGAGCGGTACCCTTCCTCCTCTACCCCCGGGCTTTCGACACCTATCTTTGGGCGCGCACGCCGGCCTCGCCTCCCGTCCGTGGAGGTGGCCGAGCCGTGGGGAGTTTTACACGACCCAAGCGAAGGCAGCGGTCCGACGACCCGAACGTGCGAACGGCATGGTGCCCACCCACCAAGGCGTGGGGGCCCGTCGTCCGAATCGCTCCTTGTGCGGGGAAGCACAACTATCTCCGAGGGCGGCCCTTTTCTTCCAGATGTGTACACGGCCAGCGGAGGCCCGCGCCGCCCCTCGTGTCCGAAAGGGCGGCCTCCGCGGCGGTGGCGACAGCGGCGGTGGTGGGTGGCGTCTCCGCGCCACTGCCGAGCTTCGCGCTTTCCAGTCTTTTCCCGGATACCTATGTCAGTGGGGAGGATGACAGAGTTGTGGAGGCAGGCGAAGGGGGTTCTCACCGTGCAAGGGCGCCTGTACCCGAGTCTCGCTTCCAGGAATCGTGGGCACGTATCTCCCGACGACAGGGGTTTGCAGCCTCCGTACTTGGGCAAGTCCCTCCACGCACCCCTGCTCTTCCTCCGATCGATCTGGCGCAGCGCTCCCAGATGGGGAGGTGGCGCCGCTCGCTCGGCTCGGGCTTTGGAACCCTCGTCGGCTTAAGGTGAGCGATCCCCTTCCTCCTCTACCCCCGGGCTTTCGACACCTATCTTTGGGCGCTCACGCCGGCCTCGCCTCAAGTCCGTGGAGGTGGCCGAGCCGTGGGGTGTGTGACCCGACCCAAGCGAAGGCAGCGGTCCGACGACCCGCACGTGCGAACGGCATGGTGCCCACCCACCAAGGCGTGGGGGCCCGTCGTCCAAATCGCTCCCTGTGTGGGGAAGCACAACTATCTCCGAGGGCGGCCCTTTTCTTCCAGATGCGTACACGGCCAGCGGAGGCCCGCGCCGCCCCTCGTGTCCGAAAGGGCGGCCTCCGCGGCGCTGGCGACAGCGGCGGTGGTGGGTGGCGTCTCCGCGCCACTGCCGAGCTTCGCGCTTTCCAGTCTTTTCCCTGATCCCTATGTCAGTGAGGAGGACGACAGAGGTGTGGAGGCAGGCGAAGGGGGTTCTCACCGTGCAAGGGCGCCTGTACCCGAGTCGCGCTTCCAGTACTCGTGGGCACGTATCTCCCGACGACAGGGGTTTGCAGCCTCCGTACTTGGGCAAGTCCCTCCACGCACCCCTGCTCTTCCTCCGATCGATCTGGCGCAGCGCTTCCGGGTGGGGAGGTGGCGCCGCTCGCTCAGCCCGGGCTTTGGAGCCCGCGACGGCTTAAGGTGAGCGGTCCCCTTCCTCCTCTACCCCCGGGCTTTTGACACCTATCTTTGGGCGCGCACGCCGCCCTCCCGTCCGCGTAGGTGGCTGAGCAGTGGGGAGTTTGAGCCGAACCCAGCGAAGGCAGCGGTCCGACGACCCGCAGGTGCTAACGGCGGGGCGCCCACCCACCAAGGCGTAGGGGCCCGTCGTCCGAATCGCTCCCTGTGCGGGGATGCACAACGATCTTCTCCGAGGGCGGCCCTTTTCTTCCAGATGTGTACCCGGCCAGCGGAGGCCCACGGCCCCAATCGTGTCCGACAGGGCGGCGGTGGCGATAGCGGCGGCGGTGGGTGGCGTCTCCGCGCCACTGCCGAGCTTCGCGATTTCCAGTCTTTTCCCGAGCCCCTACGTCAGTGGGGAGGACGACAGAGTTGTGGAGGCAGGCGAAGGGGGTTCTCACCGTGCGGTGTGCCCCAGCCCGACCGTCTCCTTTCCCCCTCGACCCTCGTCCTCCCAGGCGGCTCGGCAGGGAGAAGGAGAGAGAGAGCGAGAGAGGGAGAGTGGAAACCCCAGAGCCGAGGGGTTATATGGAGAACGGGAGAAGGAACGAGGGCCAAGAGGTAGGGAGTACCCGCAGGCCTCTCCTCTCCCGAACCTCGATGCGGTCCAGTCGTGATGGGGGGCTACCTGGTTGATCCTGCCAGTAGCATATGCTTGTCTCAAAGATTAAGCCATGCACGTGTAAGTACACACTTGACGGTACAGTGAAACTGCGAATGGCTCATTAAATCAGTTATGATTCCTTTGATCGCTCCAAACCGTTGACTCGGACAACTGTGGTAATTCTAGAGCTAATACGTGCAAACGAGCGCTGGCCGCCAGGGATGCGTGCATTTATCAGACCAAAACCAATCCGGGGTCCCGGGCGCGGCGTCTTGACGGCCTCCGCGGCCTCCCCCCTGCTGCGCTCTCACAGTAAGCTTTGCGACTCTGGATAACTTTGGGCCGATCGCATTTCCCCGTGACGGCGACGATCCATTCGGGTGTCTGCCCTATCAACTTTTGATGGTACTTTCTGTGCCTACCATGGTGACCACGGGTAACGGAGAATCAGGGTTCGATTCCGGAGAGCGAGCCTGAGAAACGGCTACCACATCCAAGGAAGGCAGCAGGCGCGCAAATTACCCACTCCCGACCCGGTGAGGTAGTGACGAAAAATAACAATACAGGACTCTTTCGAGGCTCTGTAATTGGAATGAGTACACTTTAAATCCTTTAACGAGGATCTATTGGAGGGCAAGTCTGGTGCCAGCAGCCGCGGTAATTCCAGCTCCAGTAGTGTACACTAAAGCTGCTGCAGTTAAAAAGCTCATAGTTGGATCTTGGGATCGAGCTGGGGTTCTTCCGCAAGGCGTGCTACCGCCAGTCCCAGCCCCTTTGCCTTGACTGAGTGTCCCGGGGGCCCGAAGCGTTTACTTTGAAAAAATTAGAGTGTTCAAAGCAGGCAGCCACGCCTGAATACTCCAGCTAGGAATAATGGAATAGGACTCCGGTTCTATTTTGTTGGTTGTCGGAACTGGGGCCATGATTAAGAGGGACGGCCGGGGGCATCCTTATTGCGCCGCTAGAGGTGAAATTCTTGGACCGGCACAAGACGAACCAAAGCGAAAGCATTTGCCAAGAATGTTTTCATTAATCAAGAATGAAAGTCGTAGGTTCGACCATAAATGATGCCAACTGGCGATCCGGCGGCGTCATTCCCATGACCTGCCGAGCAGCGTCCGGGAAACCAAAGTCTTTGGGTTCCGGGGGGAGTATGGTTGCAAAGCTGAAACTTAAAGGAATTGACGGAAGGGCACCACCAGGAGTGGAGCCTGCGGCTTAATTTGACTCAATACGGGAAACCTCACCCGGCCCGGACATGGAAAGGATTGACAGATTGAAAGCTCTTTCTCGATTCTGTGGGTGGTGGTGCATGGGTGTTCTTAGTTGGTGGAGCGATTTGTCTGGTTAATTCCGATAACGAACGAGACTCCGGCATGCTAACTAGCTACGCGACCCCCCGTGGTCCGCGTCCAGCTTCTTAGAGGGACAAGTGGCGCTCAGCCACGCGAGATCGAGCAATAACAGATCTGTGATGCCCTTAGATGTCCGGGGCTGCACGCGCGCTACACTGAACGGACCAGCGTGTGTCTACCCTTCACCGACAGGTGCGGGTAACCTGCTGAACCCCGCTCGTGATGGGGATCGGGGATTGCAATTCTTCCCCGTGAACGAGGAATTCCCAGTAAGTGCGGGTCATAAGCTCGCGTTGATTAAGTCCCTGCCCTTTGTACACACCGCCCGTCGCTACTACCGATTGGATGGTTTAGTGAGGTCCTTGGATTGGCCCTGCCGGGGTCCGCCAAGACCCTGGCGGAGAGGCGAGAAGACGATCGAACTTGACTATCTAGAGGAAGTAAAAGTCATAACAAGGTTTCTGTAGGTGAACCTGCAGAAGGATCATTAAGGCAGTGATGACCGAACCGAGGAGGCGCGGAGCTGGAAGCCGATTTCCCCGACTGCCTCCCCCTGCCCGAAGGGGGTGTGCGGCTGGGATACTTCCGCTCTGCCTGAGCTACCCGCACGCGGAGGGGCGGCGACGGTCCAGCGAGGGTTATCGCCGTGCGGACGACGACGACGGGAGGGTGTGTGGAGCCCCTCTTGCTCCTTCGTACCGACGGACGCCTGGCCTCTCGGAGGGATCCTGCCGTGTTCCCCCCGCCCAGGAAAAAACCCACATGAAAGGCCGTCCCGGGTACCGTTCGCCCGTGCGCCCCTATACCCCTCTCCCCGGGGTTGCGGGACCGGGGGGGTAGGTCGAGAAGTCTCGAGCCCTCCGTTGTTCCCCTCCCCGCCGGAGGGAGGGACGGCGGAGGCCGAGCACCTGGGGCAACAGGGCCAAGAAAAATCCCCGATGCACCCCCTCTGTTGCCGGCCGACGTACTGAAAAACCGGGCGCCCCAGAGCTCCCGGGCCCAGAAGCGTGACTCTTAACGGTGGATCACTCGGCTCGCGCGTCGATGAAGAACGCAGCTAGCTGCGAGAATTAGTGTGAATTGCAGGACACATTGATCATCGACACTTCGAACGCACCTTGCGGCCCCGGGTTTCTCCCGGGGCTATGCCTGTCTGAGGGTCGCCCCTCCGTCGATCGCCTCCGTGGCGCAGCTGGGGTCCCGTCGCAAGGGATTTTCAGAGGGAAGCCCGAGGCTTCGCACCCCGACGCCCTCTCTCTCTCTCCCTCTCCCTTACGTCCCCCCAAGGCTAGACCCACCCGCCCGGTTACCCTCCGCCCTGACCCGGAGCGTGCCGTGAGGCTGTCTGTGGAGACACAGGGCTGCCTCCGGAGCTTCCAGGGGTTGGGGGGTAGCCGCCTGGGGCGGCGTGGTAGGGCACGCTCGCAGACCAGACTAAAGACCTCAGATCAGACGTGGCGACCCGCTGAATTTAAGCATATTAATAAGCGGAGGAAAATAAACTAACCAGGATTCCCTCAGTAACGGCGAGTGAAGAGGGAAGAGCCCAGTGCTGAATCCCTGTCCGTCCGGCGGGCGTCGGGAAATGTGGCATACGGGAGACCGGACCACCTCGGCGTCGCTCGGGGGCCCGAGTCCTTCTAATAGTGGCCCCAGCCCGTGGACGGTGGTAGGCCGTGTATTCTACGGTTGGAATAAAAGTGCAGACGAACATTTGAATGACTTTATTATTGGTTGTAATTTTTCTCAGTTTTACACTGGTTTGGTGCACCTAATTGGGATGAGCCGAAAGGTGTTTAAGCCTAGCCTCTCAATAGGCTTCACTATCGGCCTCATGATTTCCATATTGTCTGCTTGCTGGTTCTCTGAATGACTGGGGGAAGCCAATACAGGTGGCTGACTGTCGTCTCCATCAGTCCGCCTGTCGTCTCCATCAACCTGGCTGTCGTCTCCATCAGCCAGCCTGTCGTCTTCATCAACCTGGCTGTCGTCTCCATCAGCCAGCCTGTCGGCTCCATCAGCCTGGCTGTCATATCCATCAGCCCGCCTGTCGTCTCCATCAACCTGGCTGTCGTCTCCATCAGCCAGCCTGTTGGCTCCATCAGCCTGGCTGTCGTATCCATCAGCCCGCCTGTCGTCTCCATCAACCTGGCTGTCGTCTCCATCAGCCAGCCTTTCGGCTCCATCAGCCTGGCTGTCGTCTCCAACAGCCTGCCCCGAATTTATTACCAATTTATGGGCACGACACATATCCACAAGTGATTTCTCCTGGTAAACTTTCTCAGCCATACCATTTGTGTGGACCAGATATCGTGCGAATAAGTGTTTTTCGGAATATCGTGAGAGAGTCCACGTTTCACATACACGTCGTACAAAATGGCTGGTGACATGTGGAAGGCTGTAGCTGTGGAGGAAAAACAATCAGTGCCTGTAGCTGCATATGATAATTTACACTGGATATTCTTCCCCCAACTTTCATGATAACGCCGGAGAGCAGTGGATGGGTTGATTACGACCTTCCCGGTACACGTCAGAAAAAAGTTTGCGATTTCTCGGCCAGCAGCAATGACAGGTCTGATATGTTCTGCATAGACTTTGAACCACTGAAAAAGAAAAAAAAACTTAATCTCGAGCCAGAGGGTATACCTCAAACGAGTTTTGCATGGGGACAACAGAGGGGTTTCAACCCCATGTGGAGTCGGGTAGCCCGGGTCCCCTGGCTTGTAGAAACCTTACCGAATGTTCTTCCTCTGAAAGCACGAACGATGCTACTTGAGTGGATGCACACTTGTGTGTTTTCACACCGACAATCGTCTTTCGAACACCGCGGTACATGTGATAGGTCCTCCCGTTCCACTCTGAAACCTAAGGTGTAAAAAGAAGGGAGATGATTGAGACGGTTCCGCAATGACCGCTGCCCATGCAGGCTAACACTACTTACGGTCAAATTGCGAACAACACCTGGCCTTTGGAGGTGTCTTAGAATCAGAAGGGCCTGGAGGTACAGAATAACTTCCCTTCGGTCCTCTTCTGATCCCCCGTCCTGGACATTCTCTATGCTCGCTAGAAATGTAGGTCTTGCTTCGTCCAGTATTTTCTGGCAGTCATTCGGTGTCTTGGAGGGCTTCATCAGCGTATCGTACCTGTGGGGTGAAATACAGTTATAGCACTTTTCTACCCAACAGCCGATGTTTGGTAAAAATCTCTCAGAATATTGGGTACCTCTTGCTCACTGAGTCTTGGCAGACTCCCCTGTACAAGGTCTTACGCAGGTCCTCCGTAAAGTTCATAAACACCTCACACGCCCTGTATAGCTGAGGATTCTCTATGCTCAGTTGTGTGCCCCTCATCTGGTAGGTGGTGAATCGCCGAATGTGCTTCAGTATTTTGAGGGAGGTCTGGTTCGATAGTTTGAGGCTGCTGAGTTTTTTTAAAAAAATCATTCACTTTTGTTGGTTTGGTTAAGTACTCCAGAGTTATAAATCTTGGGTTGATAAAGAAAAGAAACCGCGCAACATTCGATACCTCCTGGTTACAATTAGGGACCCCACGGGTTACTGTCAAATATGTGCGGAAGCTCTTCTACATGGGGCTATTCACTGAGTGACGCATATACAAGCCGGCGGCCGTTCTAGCCAGGGAGCTTTCGTTTCTCCATTGCCTAGACTGAATGTTTTGTGTGCTGCCATCCATGGCCTCAATGGGGTCCGACTCGGGGCATGGGGCTCCCTCAAAATTGTGTGCAGACTGTTCAGGGACAGGCGCGTCCATCATTTGTGAATATGACTCCACAGGGGGCACGTAGCATGGGTGCAAACAGTCTGTTGGCGCCTGGGTCTGTCCTACAGAGGTCAGCGGTATGTTTTCTAACTGAAATGTAGGTTTGTTTACTATAAAATACCCACGGCTTTCGGCAAATGCTACCACATCTTCCAGGGATTGCAGAGGCTTGAGCTCGCTGAATAGTAGCCCTTAGCCGCGACAAGTCTAAGTCGATCTTTGGCGATAGCCAAGTTTTTTTTTATCTCCGAGACGCTTTCGGACCTCATGCACACCCTTCTCAGATGTGTGGACAGATATCTCGTCACCCTGTGGCACACGGGGCAAGTCAGCGGTGTACGTTGGTGGATGTGGGGAAATAAGCAACACAAACGTTCACTGCGGTTTTACAACCGTGCAACATGGGGTCCGCCGCAGCCTGGTGTGGCGGTTACATTCTCCTATATGTGGGCGACGAATAACTTCTACTTACCGCTTCATAGCGACACGTTTCCTGCAGTCAAATTGAGCTTTAAAGTCCTTGCATCTGCAGCGGAGGTGATCTGAATTTCTGCCGCACACATCCAGGCTGCATCAGCCGCTCGGCTGATTAGTTTCCGCTCTAGCGGCTAATCACTGCTCTCGCGTAACAGGTGATGAGTCGCTCGCACGGGTGCAAATCACCTGTAGTGCTGCTGGAAATATTCAAACCTGGATATATTCCTCCGTATCTTCTATACGGCATCACAGGGGTTGAGGCACCCATAAGGCAGCCACCTGCACGGTTGAAAAGCATCAGCAGCGTTGACGGAAAAAACCTAACCTATCTCATATACGTTTGTTCTATTGCGCTATATGAGAGGAACCTCATTTTCAGACATTTGGTTTGCGAGGTTAGCTTATGGGAAATATCTGTGTGCAGGAAACTTCCAGAGAGGTAGGAAATGTGAGTGAGCGCATCCGATTTCAGTTCCAGAGCGATTTGCCCGATGAGTCCTTCACACTTAGTCTTTTTCAGAAATCAGAATTTTGACTTCCAGGACCCGCCAAACATTGGTAAATTGAATCCGCTCACCAGTTCCAAGTGTTTTGAGGTGTCCCCGGTTGCAGTAATGCAGCCTGCCCACTAGATGTCGAAAAAGAGACAAAAAGTGAAAAAGAACCAGAATGAGGAAATTCCAGGGAGCCGAATCCGCCTGACAGTTCCAGGCGATCGGGTACTTTTTGGCATGCGTCCCTAAAGTGGGTATAGGGTGACACTCCATGCAAAGACCCAGTTTTGCACACCACCGGCAGAATATATGAGAGAGAGGTACCTCTCAGCCCCGACACATTTCGACTCATTTAAGCTGGTTTTCACCTCCGTAGGCCCGGCTACGCGTTTTGGCTATGAGTCCCTGTTCGGCTGGAGGTCTGCACATTGGCTGAACCCAGGCTTCCGCAGCTGCGTGGGGGGACTTTTGCTGGTTGCCTATCCCAAGTCAGAGAGGTGTTCCTGGGTTGAAGTGAGCCTGGCCAGAACCCCCCCCCGTGGGCCCTGGTTCTCCACATGGGGGTGCCTCAAGGCTAAAATCTGGATTTTTAGGCTGAGGAGAGGCTCCATGAGGGCGGATGCTTTTGTGGCTTCGACCCCAGTGCTGTTCCATATCCAGTACCCCCTCTGCAAGGGCCCCTGTACCCGAGTCGCGCTTCCAGGACTTGTGGGCACGTATCTCCCGACGACAGGGGTTTGCAGCCTCCGTACTTGGGCAAGTCCTTCCACGCACACCTGCTCTTCCTCCGATCGATCTGGCGCAGCGCTCCCGGGTGAGGAGGTGGCGCCGCTCGCTCGGCCCGGGCTTTGGAGCCCGCGCCGGCTTAAGGTGAGCGGTACCCTTCCTCCTCTACCCCCGGGCTTTCGACACCTATCTTTGGGCGCGCACGCCGGCCTCGCCTCCCGTCCGTGGAGGTGGCCGAGCCGTGGGGAGTTTTACCCGACCCAAGCGAAGGCAGCGGTCCGACGACCCGCACGTGCGAACGGCATGGTGCCCACCCACCAAGGCGTGGGGGCCCGTCATCCGAATCGCTGCTTGTGCGGGGAAGCACAACTATCTCCGAGGGCGGCCCTTTTCTTCCAGATGCGTACATGGCCAGCGGAGGCCCGCGCCGCCCCTCGTGTCCGAAAGGGCGGCCTCCGCGGCGGTGGCGACAGCGGCGGTGGTTGGTGGCGTCTCCGCGCCACTGCCGAGCTTCGCGCTTTCCAGTCTTTTCCCGGATACCTATGTCAGTGGTGAGGATGACAGAGTTGTGGAGGCAGGCGAAGGGGGTTCTCACCGTGCAAGGGCGCCTGTACCCGAGTCGCGCTTCCAGGAATCGTGGGCACGTATCTCCCGACGACAGGGGTTTGCAGCCTCCGTACGTGGGCCAGTCCCTACATGCACCCCTGCTCTTCCTCCGATCGATCTGGCACAGTGCTCCTGGGTGGGGAGGTGGCGCCGCTCGCTCTGCACGGGCTTTGGAACCCGCGCCGGCTTAAGGTGAGCTGTCCCCTTCCTCCTCTACCCCCGGTCTTTCGACACCTATCTTTGGGCGCTCACGCCAGCCTTGCCTCCCGTCCGTGGAGGTGGCCGAGCTGTGGGGTGTTTGACCCGACCCAAGCGAAGGCAGCGGTCCGACGACCCGCACGTGCGAACGGCATGGTGCCCACCCACCAAGGCGTGGGGGCCCGTCGTCCGAATCGCTCCCTGTGCGGGGAAGCACACCTATCTCTGAGGGCGGCCCTTTTCTTCCAGATGCGTACACGGCCAGCGGAGGCCCGCGCCGCCCCTCGTGTCCGAAAGGGCGGCCTCCGCGGCGGTGGCGACAGCGGCGGTGGTGGGTGGCGTCTCCGCGCCACTGCCGAGCTTCGCGCTTTCCAGTCTTTTCCCGGATCCCTATGTCAGTGGGGAGGACGACAGAGGTGTGGAGGCAGGCGAAGGGGGTTCTCACCGAGCAAGGGTGCCTGTACCCGAGTCGCGCTTCCAGGACTCGTGGGCACTTATCTCCCGACGACAGGGGTTTGCAGCCTCCGTACTTGGGCAAGTCCCTCCACGCACCCCTGCTCTTCCTCCGATCGATCTGGCGCAGCGCTCCCGGGTGGGGAGGTGGCGCCGCTCGCTCAGCCCGGGCTTTGGAGCCCGCGCCGGCCTTAAGGTGAGAGGTCCCCTTCCTCTTCTACCCCCGGGCTTTTGACACCTATCTTTGGGCGCGCACGCCGGCCTCCCATCCGCGGAGGTGGCCGAGCCGTGGGGAGTTTGACCCGACCCCAGCGAAGGCAGCGGTCCGACGACCCGCACGGGCTAACGGCGGGGCGCCCACCCACCCAGGCGTGGGGGCCCGTCGTCCGAATCGCTCCCTGTGCGGGGATGCACAACGATCTTCTCCGAGGGCGGCCCTTTTCTTCCAGATGTGTACCCGGCCAGCGGAGGCCCACGCCGCCCCTCGTGTCCGACAGGTCGGCCTCCGCGGCGGTGGCGATAGCGGCGGCGGTGGGTGGCGTCTCCGCGCCACTGCCGAGCTTCGCGATTTCCAGTCTTTTCCCGAGCCCCTACGTCAGTGGGGAGGACGACAGAGGTGTGGAGGCAGGCGAAGGGGGTTCTCACCGTGCGGTGTGCCCCAGCTCGACCGTCGCCTTTCCCCCTCGACCCTCGTCCTCCCAGGTGGCTCGGCAGGGAGAAGGAGAGAGAGAGCGAGAGAGGGAGAGTGGAAACCCCAGAGCCGAGGGGTTATATGGAGAACGGGAGAAGGAGCGAGGGCCAAGAGGTAGGGAGTACGGTGAAAGGCCGACCTGGGATTCCCCCGCGCTCCCGCCCCCCGGGGCGCGGAGCAGCCCTGGGAAGAAAAGCCGCTCGGGCATCCCTTTAAGGTTACGGGCACGAGCGGGAAGAGGGACTACGCTGGAGGGCGAAGCCGACACGGCCAGGCCGACGACCTCCGCGTCGCCGGGTTAGTGCCGGAGCCGCGGCGGACCCCGAGGGCCAGCCCCCCTCTCCCAATCCTCGTGCCTGCCCGCCGGTGGGTCGAGGACCCCCCGCGGCGGAGGCAGGTCTAAGCCAGACGGTGGCGCCGCATAGGCCCACCCCCACACGCCATCTCCCCGAGCGACCCTGTGTGTCGTCTTGGGTGCGGTTGGTGAGACGGGGGCGGCTGTGGCATCCTCCGGAGGCCAGTCACCTCGCCTTCCCCGTGCAAGGGGTGTTTTCCAGACACCTGCCGCTTCGGGACCACGCACTGCACAGCGAGCTGCTCCTCCCGCACATGTCCCCGGTGCTGCGAGGGCTCCGTTCCCCGGCCCCCCCAGTGAAGCCCCACACCATCCCACATCCTCTCCTGGATGCCGCATGCCCTACCTATACCCGTTCCGTCCGGGCGCCCTGCCGCCACGGGGCTCTTCCGCCGCCCTCTCTTCCCGCAGGCCTCTCCTCTCCCGAACCTCGACGCGGTCCAGTCGTGTTGGGGGGCTACCTGGTTGATCCTGCCAGTAGCATATGCTTGTCTCAAAGATTAAGCCATGCACGTGTAAGTACACACGGACGGTACAGTGAAACTGCGAATGGCTCATTAAATCAGTTATGGTTCCTTTGATCGCTCCAAACCGTTGACTCGGACAACTGTGGTAATTCTAGAGCTAATACGTGCAAATGAGCGCTGGCCGCCAGGGATGCGTGCATTTATCAGACGAAAACCAATCCGGGGTCCCGGGCGCGGCGTCGGGACGGTCCTCCGTGGCCTCCCCCCTGCTGCGCTCTCCCCGTAAGCGTTGCGACTCTGGATAACCTCGGGCCCATCGCACGTCCCCGTGACGGCGACGATCCATTCGGGTGTCTGCCCTATCAACTTTTGATGGTACTTTCTGTGCCTACCATGGTGACCACGGGTAACGAAGAATCAGGGTTCGATTCCTGAGAGGGTGCCTGAGAAACGGCTACCACATCCAAGGAAGGCAGCAGGCGCGCAAATTACCCGCTCCCGACCCGGTGAGGTAGTGACGAAAAATAACAATACAGGACTCTTTCGAGGCTCTGTAATTGGAATGAGTACACTTTAAATCCTTTAACGAGGATCTATTGGAGGGCATGTCTCATGCCAGCAGCCACGGTAGCAGGAAGTGGAGGAGGTGTGGCCTGTGTTCCTAGCTGAGTGAGAGCTGTGTGGAGGAGCTCCTGGGAAGCTCCAACTAGGACTTTTTTCTAAGCCTGACCCTTGCCTCTTCGTTTTCCCAGGACCGAGGCAGGGGTGTCGGGGGGCATCCCCGGGCTCCGGCCCTCCCGGTCTGGGCCGGGTGGGGTCGGAGGACTGAATATGGATCCATCGGAGGACTCTGTAAGGAGGTCTGGGAGGCTGTCCCAGCGTGAAGCGGCTACGGTGAGCATGCCGGCATCGGCTAACAAGGTGACTGGCAAGCCCAAGGGAAGCAAGGGGAGTGCCCCATGGGCCGAGAGGGGCCCGGACGAGTCGGCGGAGGCTTTCTCCCAGCGGGTGGTGGAGATGTTGTGGTGCCACTAAAAGGGGAAGGTGGCACTGGCGAAACTCCTGCTGGAGTTGCGGCAGGCCAAGGCGCTATATAATGCAGCAGCCCAGAGGAAGCGCCCGGCGATCGCCACGCAAATCCAGAGGGTCAAGGATAGGATTGCTGAGGTGGAGCAGAGGCAGGCGGAAATAGAGAGGGCTGCGGGTCCCTTTCTGGAGAAATTCTCTAATGATCGGCGGTTCTCGGGCCAGGAGGGGTTAACCACGCAGCAAGGAAGGGGGGCGTATGAAGGGGGCCTGCCGGCCAGTGAAGTCACTCCCAGGACTATGCATTTCCAGGAGCCTGGAAAGGAATGTTTGTCTGGAGCCCCGCCCCCTGTCCCACCCCCCTGTCCCGCCCACCATAGCGCTGGGTGCTGCCCCAGGGGTTACCCCAGCCATGGAGGAGGAGAAGGTGGGGGGTGGAGGAAGAGGCGCACTGTTAGTGAGAGCAGAGGATAGTGTGGGTGCGGGCACAAAGGCTGGGGGATCGCGGTCCGGGGCTCCGCCCCTTGCCCCGCCCACCTCGGCGCTCGGCGTGGCCACCATGAGAGACACACGTGGAACTGCGGAGCCCAGCGGCACCCGGTCTGCCGACCCGCCCCTAGCCCCGCCCACCTCGGCGCTCGGAGTGGCCACCATGAGAGACACACGTGGAACTGCGGAGCCCAGCGGCATCCGGTCTGCCGGCCCGCCCCTAGCCCTGCCCAACTGAGCGCTCGGGACGGCCACCATGAGAGGCACACGTGGAACTGCAGAGCCCAGCGGCACCCGATCTGCTGGCCCGCCCCTAGCCCCGCCCACCTCGGCGCTCGGCGTGGCCAGCATGAGAGACACATGTGGAACTGCAGAGCCCAGCGGCACCCGGTCTGCCGTCCCGCCCCTAACCCCGCCCACCTCAGATCTCGGCACGGCCACCATGAGAGGCACACGTGGAACTACCGAGCCCAGCGGCCCCAAGTCTGCCAACCAGCTCCAAGCCCCACCCACCTCGGCGCTCGGCACGGTCACCATGACAGGCACACGTGGAACTACCGAGCCCAGCGGCCCCCAGTCTGCCAACCAGCCCCAAGCCCCGCCCACCTCGTCGCTCGGCGCGGCCACCATGAGAGCCGCGAGTGGAACTACAGAGCCCAGCAGTTCCCGATCTGCTGGTCCGCCTCTAGTCCCGCCCACCGCAGCGCTCGGCACTGCCTCTGTACAGTCTGTGGGCGGAGGGAAGGAGGGAGGCAGGAGGGACATGAAAGAAAAAGCAGCTAGCAATGCTTATAGTACCACAAGGCTTAGCAAGCCTTGCGCCGGTGCCCCGCCCTCGTCCTGCCCACCGCAGAACCTGGAGTTGCCCAGAAGAAACCTGCGGCTGGGAGGGAGGCAGCAGGAAAAACAGCAGGGAAGACAGAGGCGGATCCAGGAACAGTGTCCCAGGAGGTGGCAGTAACCCCGGTCGAGCAGCCTGCCAGCGTTACTGGGGAGCCTCCTAAATCTTCCGGTCTGCGTCCTGAGCAGGTGGCGCTGCCTGACTCCAGCACATCAGAGGAGGAGGACATGGAGGCGTCTTCGGGCTCCGGGGGGATCATGGCGGCCATCCGGTTGCTGGAGTCCCCGGTGAACCTCCAGCATTTTTGTTTCGGGGATGAAGATCCGGGACCCGGAAAGGAGAAGAAGGGGCGCAAGAAGAAGGCACAGGAGACGGTGAGTATGCGTTACGTGTTTAATGATGATACTGATGCTGCTGCTGTCTCCTGTGTAACCCCCGCCGGTCAAGGGCGCCCAGATCATGAAGTTGGTCCTCGGCGCAGGTTCGGTGGGGAGAGTAAAGGCAAATGTAAGGCGAGTGGTGATGGTGTGGCGATCCCTACGGAGGACAGTAGGGATGGCAAAGGGTCATCGCTGGCGGTGGCGCCAGACATATTCAGTGTGGTGAAGTTCCCATCTCTGTCTCCCATGACCTCTGGGTCTCGGGCAGAGGGAGGTGGGGGTTGTGGCGGTGGAGCCGAAGCAGCTTTTTCAGAGATCTTGGCTGATGTCCGGAGGATGGTGGGGGAGGAGAGAGCCTCTGCTTCCATATCTGGCCAGAGGGTTGAGGGGCCGCATGCTGGGGACAAGGCTGCTGGGGGTAAACCGGCCGGGGTGTCTGCACCTGTGAGGTTGGTAAAACCCGGCGCCCAAAATCCCGGCCCCTGTGATACCCAGCGCATGAATATTGGAGGGTCCAAGGTGGCAGAGGGGGAGAAGGGGAGTAAGGACAATGCTGCGGATGTGGTGAGTGTCCTGAAACCCCCCCCAGTGATGCCGGGACCTTGGGTAAAGCGGTTAGTACCCCACCTGTTCTGGCTGGCATGGATGGGGTGCATGAGGTGGGGATGAATGGGGTACATGAAGGAGGTGAGGATGTAGGTGAGGATGCAGGTATGGAAGTGGTGAGTGGTATGGCTGGTGGTGATGGTAGTGGTCCAGGGGTGGTAGGTGAGGCTGTGAGGCAGAGTGTGAGTGTGAATGAGGGGCCAAGTGTGAGGCCAAGGAATCCCGGTTCGTTGGCGGACTCGATAGAGGGCGGTTCACATGTCCGCACCTTTGCGGCGGCCGCTGCCGCGGGTAGTGGAGGTTCCTTGTCAGGGGACGCTGGGCAGGGTTACTTGCAATGGCGTCTACTGGACGCCCTGAAGAGGGGAGAGTAGTCCATTACAGTGGAGGTAGGGAGGTAGATTTATCGTTCTGGATAGACCGACATGGTATGTCCGCCTTCCGAGAGTTAGGGGCAGAGAACGTTACGTGGTCTCTGCCGACAGCAGGGCAGGGTGGCGTCCGTAGCAATGTGGTCCGTCTCCGGTGGGAAGGCAATGAAACGTGCCCCTCTAGGGACAAGGTGGTGGAGCTTTTCCTGGGGATGGGCTTCAGGGCTGATGACATCTATGCCCTGATTCATCCCTATGGTGCCACCTTTTTTCGACGTCAGCTTTGTGAGATCGGAGGGCCTAGAGCTCTTCTGGTCTCAGTATGAGCTGGCTCGGATTTGCCCTGAATGGCGAGGGTTTATAGTCCAGGCTATCTCTCGCCAAAACTCAGTGAAGAAAGTGACCGTGCTCACCAGTAACGAGTCACTTTCTGAGATGGACATCATGAGCAGGTATGGGGAGGTGGTCCAGATTCCCAAAAAGAATCTGGACAAGCATGGCATCTGGTCAGGGGCCTGGACCTTTATGGTAAAACTGAAGGTCTTGGGTTACTCGGTTACCCACATTCCCACTTCAACATTCTTGGGAAGGGACCGAATCCTGATCTTTTACCAGGGGCAGCCGAAGTTGTGCCACAGGTGCGGCAGCCCCTCTCACTTCAGCGCGGGGTGCAAGGTGGAGAAGTGCGCGATGTGTGGAGGGGTGGGTCATCTGGCCGCAACCTGTAGGGACATTCGGTGTAATCTGTGTGGTGTCTTGGGACACCCGTTTAGTCGCTGTCCGCGCTCCTATGCCAATGTTGGCCTGAATTCGGGAGGTGCTGGTAGGGAGGAGGCGAGGACCAGACCAGCCGGTGAAGGGACTAGCGGCGGCGTAGGAAGTAAGGGACCGGTGAGGAGCAGAACTCCCCCTGAGGCGGGAGGGAAAGAACAGCGTCCGAGGAGAGTGGATTATGTCCCTGCCTCTGGTCCCTAGTTCGGGGGAGCATGCAGCTGAGGTCCCGGACAGTGAGATAAACGAAGAGGTCAGGAGGATGGTCAGGGAGGATGGGGCCACCTCTCCCTTATCCTCATCCAGTGAAGGTGTGGATGAGGGGGGGAATGAAGAGTGGCAGCAGCAAAAGAAGAGGGAGAAGAAAAGGGTGAGGAAGAAGGGTAACTCGAAGGAGAAGGCCACCCGGGGCCAGATGCCAAAGGAAGGCTCTTCCTTCCTTCCTCCGGTGGAGCTCTCCAACCAGTACCAGGCCCTAAGCGAGTCTCCCTTGTCTTCAGATGGGTAGGAAGAGGGGGGTCTGGTGCTGGGGGTTGCGGACAAGGATGTAGGGGCTAAAGGGGGCACCAGGCCCTCAACATCGGGGGTCGGGGAAATCGGGCCTCTGGTGGTGGGGGTCGACCCAGGGCCTCCTGACAAAGGCAAGGGTGCGCCTGAAACAGTTGTGCCCGTTAAAGTTGTGTCTGGAACAGCAGGTATGGATGTGTCGGTGTGCCTGAAACGTGCTATATTGTCCTCTGAGGAGGAAAATGGAGCACATGTAAAGGGTAAGGGGGGTGGGAAGAAGGTCGCTGTCCAACCTGATCACTCATGATGGCGGCACTCACCCCGTTGACGCTGGCGACCATTAATGTTGCCAGCATAAAGTCTGATGCGGCTAGGTTCACGGCCTCTCATTTTCTCGGCCAGCTTGATGCCGACATTTTGTTTTTGCAGGAGACCAGGTTGGCCGATCTCACGTCCCTTAAAAAAGCTAAGAGGGAGTGGGTACACGGGCCTTCCTATTGGTCTCTTGCGGCTGAGCCGTATAGCGAGGTGGCGGTCCTTTTCAAGACCGCAGATGTAGTATGCCGACGGGTTATTGAGTTGGAAATGGGGAGGTACTTGATCTTGGATGTGTTCATAAGGGGACAAGAGCTTCAGCTCATAAACATCTATGGTCCCCAGACTAAGTGGGACCGCAAGTGTCTCTTTATGAGTATTAAACCCTTTTTGTTTTGTAGCCGACAGGTGGTCTTTGGAGGGGACTTCAACAATGTCTCGAGGCCCCAAGACAGAGGAGGTTCCAGAGACCGGTTGGCCTACGACAGCGTCGCCTTGAATAGCATAGTTAGTGAGGCTCGCCTAGTGGATGTCCACATCCGGAACACCACGGGCCACGCGGGTTACACTTATTTCAGAGGTAGTCAGACTAGGTCTAGAATAGACAGGTTTTATTTGAAGGAGGAGGCAGTCTCTTCACCTTTATCGGTGGTAGAGGTTGAATTCTCCGACCACTGCCTGATTATGTTTTCTCTGAATGTTACAGAGACTCCTCGGATGGGAAGAGGTTTTTGGAAGCTGAATTCGTCACTCCTGAAGGAAGCAGCTGTAAGACGGTCCTTTGAGGATTTCTTTCAAAGTCAGGTACCGCTACTGGGCCTTGGTAACACTAAGTCAGAGTGGTGGGAGATCTTCAAACATCGGGTGGCGAGATTCTTCCGCCAGCTTTCTAACCTCAGAAGCCTGAACAGGGATCTCCTGTATCAGGGCCTGAGGAGGAAACTCGAGGAACTTGTCTCGACTGGGGGTGGCCGTGAGGACATCACCAGGGTGAAAGCCTTACTCAATAGATGTCAGTATGATAGGCACACATCTTTGGTTTTTGAGAGGGACTTCGGGAAGTATCGCTCACCCGACCCTTACAGAAACTGCAAGATGTCAGTAAGTAGTAAGATAGTGGCGGGTCTGAGGGACAGTGCAGGATCCCTGACCAGGTCCAGGTCAGGGATCTTGGAGGTCGTCAGATCCTTTTACTTACATCTCTTGGGGAGGAAGGAGCTGGATCGAGATGAGACGTCGGCTTTCCTGGCTGAGGACATTCCTGAATCAGGGATAGACCCCTCGCTCGATGTCTTGGTGGATGAGATGAAAGAAGAGGAAGTTAGACTGGCAATTGACGGGCTCCAGCTCAAAAAATCACCAGGTCCGGACGGCTTAACGTCGGAGTTCTACAGGACCTTTAATGACCTTTTGGTCCCCTTATTGACTCAGGTTTTTAATGAGTGTTTCTCCTCGGGCACTCTTCCGAGATCAATGAGGTTGATCCTTCTTTCTAAGGGAAAGGATCCGTCGCACATTGAGAACTGGAGGCCCATAGCGCTTCTCAATGTGGACAGGAAGGTTTTGGCTAAAGTACTCTTTAACAGGTTAGTGAAGTTTGCGCCACGGCTCCTTTCGGAGTCCCAGCACTGCTGTGTTCCTGGCCGTAGCACTTTTAGTGCTGTTCTCGGTGTCCGGGAGGCTGTGGAGCAGGGTAGGGCTGGCCTCTGGAAGGGGGGGTATCTGCTGTCCTTGGATCAGGCCAAAGCCTTTCACCGGGTTGATCACGAGTACCTGTGGTCCGCTCTTCTGAGGTATGGTCTACCAGGGAGGTTCGTGGACTGGCTGAAGACATTGTACAGAGGGGCGGAGAGTTTCCCACTTGTGAATGGTTGGATTGGACAGGCCTTTGCGGTGGGCTCTGGCGTTCGTCAGGGATGTCCTCTCAGTCCCCTGCTGTATGTGTTCGCGATTGATCCCTTCATAAGGAGGGTGGATCGTGGACCAGTAGCGGGGGTGAGGATGGACCAGGCGGCCGATCGGGAGGCCGCCCTGAAGGTAGTGGCCTATGCTGATGATGTCTCTGTTTTTGTCTCCTCGGAAGAGGAGGTGCGGGCAGTGATGTCTGAGGTGGAGGGCTACTCCAGGGCCTCTGGTTCCATTGTCAATCGGAGCAAGTGTGGGAGTCTTTGGCTGGGGGGAGGAGATCCCAGGTTTGATCTCCCGGACACCCTCCCAGAGCCCCAAGAGTATGCCAAGATCCTAGGCGTTGAATTTGGCCAGGGTGATTACCCAACCAAAAACTGGGAAGGTAGACTTAAAACTGCCGCCCAGAGAGTGGACCAGTGGAAGGGTTGGTCTTTGACCCTGAGGGAAAGGGTGAGCTTGTGCAAAGGTTTCCTGCTCCCATTGTTAATGTATCTAGGCAGCGTTTGTATTTTGCCAGAGCCTTCCAACTGTTATGGGGAAACAGGCTGAACCTAGTCAAGCGGGAGGTTACTTACCGTACGAGGAGACTAGGGGGGTTGAATATGGTCAACCCCGTGGTGTTCTTGGTTTGCACCTTTCTTAAGCTAAATATATCAAACCTCTGGAAAGAGAGGGCTCCTCTGTGGGTATTCTCCTGTAGGGGATGGTTGAAGTCCTTCTTCCAGGATTGGGAGACAGGAGGGCGTGTGAAGGATCTTCGCACACCGCACGGGCATCTCCCGGCTTATGTTACCCCGGTTTTGAAAGTAATACACCGGTGGGGTTTGGGAGTGTGGGAGGTGAGGACTCTCACGAGGAAACTTCTCGAGGAGAGGATCTTATCGACCCATTTTCAAAAGCCACTGGCCCTCAGGGACTGCCCAAGTCGGGATCTGGAGGTCGGGTTGCGTCTTTTAAATTCAAAACGGATCCCCGCGAAGTATTGGGACTTGACTTGGCGCTGCTCTCAGGGTAAGCTGTATGTGAGGGACAACTTGAAGTACAGGAACTCCGAGGATAGGAATTATCCTCGTGAGAGTTGTGCTGACACGCTTGAGAGCATGGAGCTCTTCCTGCTTCAGTGTCCCTTTAATGCAGAGGTATGCAACAGGGTGGGCGCTTCCATTGACTGGCCTAGGCTGGCGGGCCTCTCCTACGCTGAGTGAGCCTATGGAGCGTTCAGAGACCTTGGTGGACGGGACCAGTGCACTCTTTTTCTAGTTAGCCTAGTGGTTAGGTTTTTCACATGGAATGCACGGTGTTTAGTGTCGACGGGCAGTAAAATCCTCCCAGTGGGTGAGGTATGTAGCAACATCCTTGGTGACCTGGTGAAGGTGCGCTCCTTGGAGTATGAAAGGCTGGGTGCATCGGGGGCCTCCCGTCTCTGGAGGGGTTTCTCCTTCCAGGTGCCTTAGTTCTGGATTGCTCCAAGCCTCCTGGTGGTGGGCTAACTTCTCACCGTAGCTTTTTGTTTTGAGAATGGTATCATGAAAAGGGTTTACAAGCACCGAACCGGTGCGGATGGTAATTTTGTTATTGTTCTTGTTGTTGTTATTATTATTTTTGTCTTATTGTTCTTTTACTTTGGGGGTTAGTTAGGTGGGGTGGGGGTTTTGAGGGGGGTTAAGCATGAACTTGGACTGGCCCAGGCCCAAAACTGTCGGGGTTCGCCCTAAGTCCGGAAGGACTTTTTCGGAACTTGGAGGCCGGTTCGGGTTGGGGGTATAGTGAGAGTTGGGGTAGTGTATGTGTTACTCATGATTTAAATGTTGTGTGTTTTTTCATATGGTTTATGTGGTTTATATTTTGTTATATGTATTTTGCTTCTGCATCTCTGGTTTTTGTTACGGCAGAATCAGGTGTAAGTCTGGAGGAAGTTTGAGGTATGTTTGGATAGGCTGTGGTTGTATGGTGGTTGTCAGGCAGGTGGGGTCCATTGTATATACATTGTTTATGTATCGGTTATATTGCTGGAAATTGTTTTCGTTACTTGTACTAGTTTGTGTTTTTACATTTATAATAAAATAGAGTTCCAGCTCCAGTAGTGTACACTAAAGCTGCCGCAGTTAAAAAGCTCGTAGTTGGATCTTGGGATCGAGCTGGCGGTCTGCCGCAAGGCGTGCTACCGCCAGTCCCAGCCCCTTTGCCTTGGGGCGCCTCCCCGATGCTCTTGACTGAGTGTCCCGGGGGCCCGAAGCGTTTACTTTGAAAAAATTAGAGTGTTCAAAGCAGGCAGCCACGTTTTTTTGGCAAATTTCTGACTCTTTGAAAATTTCAATTTTTTGTGAAAATTTCCGCTAAATGAGGGAATACTATGTTATAGGACATCCCAGGAGGGCTCCAAATGTGTGGGTAAAATATACATCCCACGTGGGGAAAATTGAAAAAAAGTTGAAAAAAAATTTTTGCGGACTTAGAAAATTTTTCAACTTGTGTCAGACTTCCAGAGAGGGGAAAATGTGAGTGAGCGCATCCGATTTCAGTTCCAGAGCGATTCGCCCGATTCCTTCATACTTAGTCTTTTTCAGAAGTCAGAATTTTGACTTCCAGGACCCGCCAAACGTTGGTAAATTGAATCCGCTCACCAGTTCCAAGTGTTTTGAGGTGTCCCCGGTTGCAGTAATGCAGCCTGCCCACTAGATGTCGAAAAAGAGACAAAAAGTGAAAAAGAACCAGAATGAGGAAATTCCAGGGAGCCGAATCCGCCTGACAGTTCCAGGCGATCGGGTACTTTTTGGCATGCGTCCCTAAAGTGGGTATAGGGTGACACTCCATGCAAAGACCCAGTTTTGCACACCACCGGCAGAATATATGAGAGAGAGGTACCTCTCAGCCCCGACACATTTCGACTCATTTAAGCTGGTTTTCACCTCCGTAGGCCCGGGTACGCGTTTTGGCTATGAGTCCCTGTTCGGCTGGAGGTCTGCACATTGGCTGAACCCAGGCTTCCGCAGCTGCGTGGGGGGACTTTTGCTGGTTGCCTATCCAAAGTCAGAGAGGTGTTCCTGGGTTGAAGTGAGCCTGGCCAGACCCCCCCCCGCGGGCCCTGGTTCTCCACATGGGGGCGCCTCAAGGCTAAAATCTGGATTTTTAGGCTGAGGAGAGGCTCCATGAGGGCGGATGCTTTTGTGGCTTCGACCCCAGTGCTGTTCCACATCCAGTACCCCCTTTGCAAGGGCGCCTGTACCCGAGTCACGCTTCCAGGACTCGTGGGCACGTATCTCCCGACGACAGGGGTTTGCAGCCTCCGTACTTGGGCAAGTCCCTCCACGCACCCCTGCTCTTCCTCCGATCGATCTGGCGCAGCGCTCCCGGGTGGGGAGGTGGTGCCGCTCGCTCGGCCCGGGCTTTGGAGCCCGCGCCGGCTTAAGGTGAGCGGTCCCCTTCCTCCTCTACCCCCGGGCTTTCGACACCTATCTTTGGGCGCGCAAGCCGGCCTCGCCTCCCGTCCGTGGAGGTGGCCTAGCCGTGGGGAGTTTTACCCGACCCAAGCGAAGGCAGCGGTCCGACGACCCGCACGTGCGAACGGCATGGTGCCCACCCACCAAGGCGTGGGGGCCCGTCGTCCGAATCGCTCCCTGTGCGGGATAGCACAACTATCTCCGAGGGCGGCCCTTTTCTTCCAGATGCGTACACGGCCAGCGGAGGCCCGCGCCGCCCCTCGTGTCCGAAAGGGCGGCCTCCGCGGCGGTGGCGACAGCGGCGGTGGTGGGTGGCGTCTCCGCGCCACTGCCGAGCTTCGCGCTTTCCAGTCTTTTCCCGGATCCCTATGTCAGTGAGGAGGACGACAGAGGTGTGGAGGCAGGCGAAGGGGGTTCTCACCGTGCAAGGGCGCCTGTACCCGAGTCGCGCTTCCAGGACTCGTGAGCACGTATCTCCCGACGACAGGGGTTTGCAGCCTCCGTACTTGGGCAAGTCCCTCCACGCACCCCTGCTCTTCCTCCGATCGATCTGGCGCAGCGCTCCCTGGTGGGGAGGTGGCGCCGCTCGCTCAGCCCGGGCTTTGGAGCCCGCGCCGACTTAAGGTGAGCGGTCCCCTTCCTCCTCTACCCCCGGGCTTTTGACACCTATCTTTGGGCGCGCACGCTGGCCTCCCGTCCGCGGAGGTGGCCGAGCCGTGGGGCGTTTGAGCCGACCCCAGCGAAGGCAGCGGTCCGACGACCCGCACGGGCTAACGGCGGGGCGTCCACCCACCCAGGCGTGGGGTCCGTCGTCCGAATCGCTCCCTGTGCGGGGATGCACAACGATCTTCTCCGAGGGCGGCCCTTTTCTTCCAGATGTGTACCCGGTCAGCGGAGGCCCACGCCGCCCCTCGTGTCCGACAGGGCGGCCTCCGCGGCGGTGGCGATAGCGGCGGCGGTGGGTGGCGTCTCCGCGCCACTGCCGAGCTTCGCGATTTCCAGTCTTTTCCCGAGCCCCTACGTCAGTGGGGAGGACGACAGAGGTGTGGAGGCAGGCGAAGGGGGTTCTCACCGTGCGGTGTGCCCCAGCCCGACCGTCGCCTTTCCCCCTCGACCCTCGTCCTCCCAGGCGGCTCGGCAGGGAGAAGGAGAGAAAGAGCGAGAGAGGGAGAGTGGAAACCCCAGAGCCGAGGGGTTATATGGAGAACGGGAGAAGGAACGAGGGCCAAGAGGTAGGGAGTACCCGCAGGCCTCTCCTCTCCCGAACCTCTACGCGGTCCAGTCGTGATGGGGGGCTACCTGGTTGATTCTGCCAGTAGCATATGCTTGTCTCAAAGATTAAGCCATGCACGTGTAAGTACACACGGACGGTACAGTGAAACTGCGAATGGCTCTTTAAATCAGTTATGATTCCTTTGATCGCTCCAAACCGTTGACTCGGACAACTGTGGTAATTCTAGAGCTAATACGTGCAAACGAGCGCTGGCCGCCAGGGATGCGTGCATTTATCAGACCAAAACCAATCCGGGGTACCAGGCGCGGCGTCGGGACGGCCTCCGCGGCCTCCCCCCTGCTGCGCTCTCACCGTAAGCTTTGCGACTCTGGATAACCTCGGGCCGATCGCATTTCCCCGTGACGGCGACGATCCATTCGGGTGTCTGCCCTATCAACTTTTGATGGTACTTTCTGTGCCTACCATGGTGACCACGGGTAACGGAGAATCAGGGTTCGATTCCGGAGAGCGAGCCTGAGAAACGGCTACCACATCCAAGGAAGGCAGCAGGCGCGCAAATTACCCACTCCCGACCCGGTGAGGTAGTGACGAAAAATAACAATACAGGACTCTTTCGAGGCTCTGTAATTGGAATGAGTACACTTTAAATCCTTTAACGAGGATCTATTGGAGGGAAAGTCTGGTGCCAGCAGCCGCGGTAATTCCAGCTCCAGTAGTGTACACTAAAGCTGCTGCAGTTAAAAAGCTCGTAGTTGGATCTTGGGATCGAGCTGGCGGTCTGCCGCAAGGCGTGCTACCGCCAGTCCCAGCCCCTTTGCCATGGGGTGCCTCCCGGATGCTCTTGACTGAGTGTCCCGGGGGCCCGAAGCGTTTACTTTGAAAAAATTAGAGTGTTCAAAGCAGGCAGCCACGCCTGAATACTCCAGCTAGGAATAATGGAATAGGACTCCGGTTCTATTTTGTTGGTTGTCGGAACTGGGGCCATGATTAAGAGGGACGGCCGGGGGCATCCTTATTGCGCCGCTAGAGGTGAAATTCTTGGACCGGCACAAGACGAACCAAAGCGAAAGCATTTGCCAAGAATGTTTTCATTAATCAAGAACGAAAGTCGGAGGTTCGAAGACGATCAGATACCGTCGTAGTTCCGACCATAAATGATGCCAACTGGCGATCCGGCGGCGTCATTCCCATGACCTGCCGAGCAGCGTCCGGGAAACCAAAGTCTTTGGGTTCCGGGGGGAGTATGGTTGCAAAGCTGAAACTTAAAGGAATTGACGGAAGGGCACCACCAGGAGTGGAGCCTGCGGCTTAATTTGACTCAACACGGGAAACCTCACCCGGCCCGGACACGGAAAGGATTGACAGATTGAAAGCTCTTTCTCGATTCTGTGGGTGGTGGTGCATGGGTGTTCTTAGTTGGTGGAGCGATTTGTCTGGTTAATTCCGATAACGAACGAGACTCCGGCATGCTAACTAGCTACGCGACCCCCCGTGGTCCGCGTCCAGCTTCTTAGAGGGACAAGTGGCGCTCAGCCACACGAGATCGAGCAATAACAGATCTGTGATGCCCTTAGATGTCCAGGGCTGCACGCGCGCTACACTGAACGGACCAGCGTGTGTCTACCCTTCACCGACAGGTGCGGGTAACCTGCTGAACCCCGCTCGTGATGGGGATCGGGGATTGCAATTCTTCCCCGTGAACGAGGAATTCCCAGTAAGTGCGGGTCATAAGCTCGCGTTGATTAAGTCCCTGCCCTTTGTACACACCGCCCGTCGCTACTACCGATTGGATGGTTTAGTGAGGTCCTTGGATTGGCCCTGCCGGGGTCCGCCAAGACCCTGGCGGAGAGCCGAGAAGACGATCGAACTTGACTATCTAGAAGGAAGTAAAAGTCGTAACAAGGTTTCTGTAGGTGAACCTGCAGAAGGATCATTAAGACAGCGATGACCGAACCGAGGAGGCGCGGAGCTGGAAGCCGATTTCCCCGACTGCCTCCCCCTGCCCGAAGGGGGTGTGCGGCTGGGATACTTCCGCTCTGCCTGAGCTACCCGCACGCGGAGGGGCGGCGACGGTCCAGCGAGGGTTATCGCCGTGCGGACGAAGACGACGGGAGGGTGTGGGGAGCCCCTCTTGCTCCGTCGTACCGACGGACGCCTGGCCTCTCGGGGGAATCCTGCCGTGTTCCCCCCGCCCAGGAAAAAACCCACATGAAAGGCCGTCCCGGGTACCGTTCGCCCGTGCGCCCCTATACCCCTCTCCCCGGGGTTGCAGGACCGGGGGGTAGGTCGAGAAGTCTCGAGCCCTCCGTTGTTCCCCTCCCCGCCGGAAGGAGGGACGGCGGAGGCCGAGCACCCGGGGCAACAGGGCCAAGAAAAATCCCCGATGCACCCCCTCTGTTGCCGGCCGACGTACTGAAAAACCGGGCGCCCCAGAGCTGCCGGACCCAGAAGCGTGACTCTTAACGGTGGATCACTCGGCTCGCGCGTCGATGAAGAACGCAGCTAGCTGCGAGAATTAGTGTGAATTGCAGGACACATTGATCATCGACACTTCGAACGCACCTTGCGGCCCCGGGTTTCTCCCGGGGCTATGCCTGTCTGAGGGTCGCCCCTCCGTCGATCGCCTCCGTTGCGCAGCTGGGGTCCCGTCGCAAGGGATTTTCAGAGGGAGGCCCGAGGCTTCGCACCCCGACGCCCTCTCTCTCTCTCTCTCTCTCTCCCTTACGTCCCCCCAAGGCTAGACCCACCCGCTCGGTTACCCTCCGCCCCGACCCGGAGCGTGCCGTGAGGCTGTCTGTGGAGACACAGGGCTGCCTCCGGAGCTTCCAGGGGTTGGGGGGTAGCCGCCTGGGGCGGCGTGGAAGGGCACGCTCGCAGACCAGACTAAAGACCTCAGATCAGACGTGGCGACCCGCTGAATTTCAGCATATTAATAAGCGGAGGAAAATAAACTAACCAGGATTCCCTCAGTAACGGCGAGTGAAGAGGGAAGAGCCCAGTGCTGAATCCCTGTCCGTCCGGCGGGCGTCGGGAAATGTGGCATACGGGAGACCGGACCACCTCGGCGTCGCTCGGGGGCCCGAGTCCTTCTAATAGTGGCCCCAGCCCGTGGACGGTGGTAGGCCGTGTATTCTACGGTTGGAATAAAAGTGCAGACGAACATTTGAATGACTTTATTATTGGTTGTAATTTTTCTCAGTTTTACACTGGTTTGGTGCACCTAATTGGGATGAGCCGAAAGGTGTTTAAGCCTAGCCTCTCAATAGGCTTCGCTATCGGCCTCATGATTTCCATATTGTCTGCTTGCTGGTTCTCTGAATGACTGGGGGAAGCCAATACAGGTGGCTGACTGTCATCTCCATCAGTCCGCCTGTCGTCTCCATCAACCTGGCTGTCGTCTCCATCAGCCAGCCTGTCGTCTTCATCAACCTGGCTGTCGTCTCCATCAGCCAGCCTGTCGGCTCCATCAGCCTGGCTGTCATATCCATCAGCCCGCCTGTCGTCTCCATCAACCTGGCTGTCGTCTCCGTCAGCCAGCCTGTTGGCTCCATCAGCATGGCTGTCGTATCCATCAGCCCGCCTGTCGTCTCCATCAACCTGGCTGTCGTCTCCATCAGCCAGCCTTTCGGCTCCATCAGCCTGGCTGTCGTCTCCAACAGCCTGCCCCGAATTTATTACCAATTCATGGGCACGACACATATCCACAAGTGCTTTCTCCTGGTAAACTTTCTCAGCCATACCATTTGTGTGGACCAGATATCGTGCGAATAAGTGTTTTTCGGAATCGGAATATCGTGAGAAAGTCCACGTTTCACATACACGTCGTACAAAATGGCTGGTGACATGTGGAAGGCTGTAGCTGTGGAGGAAAAACAATCAGTGCCTGTAGCTGCATATGATAATTTACACTGGATATTCTTCCCCCACCTTTCATGATAACGCCGGAGAGCAGCGGATGGGTTCATTACGACCTTCCCGGTACACGTCAGAAAAAAGTTTGCGATTTCTCGGCCAGCAGCAATGACAGGTCTGATATGTTCTGCATAGACTTTGAACCACTGAAAAAGAAAAAAAAACTTAATCTCGAGCCAGAGGGTATACCTCAAACGAGTTTTGCATGGGGACAACAGAGGGGTTTCAACCCCATGTGGAGTCGGGTAGCCCGGGTCCCCTGGCTTGTAGAAACCTTACCGAATGTTCTTCCTCTGAAAGCACGAACGATGCTACTTGAGTGGATGCACACTTGTGTGTTTTCACACCGACAATCGTCTTTCGAACACCGCGGTACATGTGATAGGTCCTCCCGTTCCACTCTGAAACCTAAGGTGTAAAAAGAAGGGAGATGATTGAGACGGTTCCGCAATGACCGCTGCCCATGCAGACTAACACTACTTACGGTCAAATTGCGAACAACACCTGGCCTTTGGAGGTGTCTTAGAATCAGAAGGGCCTGGAGGTACAGAATAACTTCCCTTCGGTCCTCTTCTGATCCCCCGTCCTGGACATTCTCTATGCTCGCTAGAAATGTAGGTCTTGCTTTGTCCAGTATTTTCTGGCAGTCATTCGGTGTCTTGGAGGGCTTCATCAGCGTATCGTACCTGTGGGGTGAAATACAGTTATAGCACTTTTCTACCCAACAGCCGATGTTTGGTAAAAATCTCTCAGAATATTGGGTACCTCTTGCTCACTGAGTCTTGGCAGACTCCCCTGTACAACGTCTTACGCAGGTCCTCCGTAAAGTTCATAAACACCTCACACGCCCTGTTATAGCTGAGGATTCTCTATGCTCAGTTGTGTGCCCCTCATCTGATAGGTGGTGAATCGCCGAATGTGCTTCAGTATTTTGAGGGAGGTCTGGTTCGATAGTTTGAGGCTGCTGAGTTTTTTAAAAAAATCATTCACTTTTGTTGGTTTGGTTAAGTACTCCAGAGTTATAAATCTTGGGTTGATAAAGAAAAGAAACCGTGCAACATTCGATACCTCCTGGTTACAATTAGGGACCCCACGGGTTACTGTCAAATATGTGCGGAAGCTCTTCTACATGGGGCTATTTACTGAGTGACGCATATACAAGCCGGCGGCCGTTCTAGCCAGGGAGCTTTCGTTTCTCCATTGGCTAGACTGAATGTTTTGTGTGCTGCCATCCATGGCCTCAATGGGGTCCGACTCGGGGCATGGGGCTCCCTCAAAATTGTGTGCAGACTGTTCAGGGACAGGCGCGTCCATCATATGTGAATATGACTCCACAGGGGGCATGTAGCATGGGGGCAAACAGTCTGTTGGCGCCTGGGTCTGTCCTACAGAGGTCAGCGGTATGTTTTCTAACTGAAATGTAGGTTTGTTTACTATAAAATACCCCCGGCTTTCGGCAAATGCTACCACATCTTCCAGGGATTGCAGAGGCTTGAGCTCGCTGAATAGTATAGCTGTGCCCTTAGCCGCGACAAGTCTAAGTCGATCTTTGGCGATAGCCAAGTTTTTTTTTATCTCCGAGACGCTTTCGGACCTCATGCACACCCTTCTCAGATGTGTGGACAGATATCTCGTCACCCTGTGGCACACGGGGGAAGTCATCGGTGTACGTTGGTGGATGTGGGGAAATAAGCAACACAAACGTTCACTGCGGTTTTACAACCGTGCAACATGGGGTCCGCCGCAGCCTGGTGTGGCGGTTACATTCTCCTATATGTGGGCGACGAATAACTTCTACTTACCGCTTCATAGCGACACGTTTCCCGCAGTCAAATTGAGCTTTAAAGTCCTTGCATCTGCAGCGGAGGTGATCTGAATTTCTGCCGCACACATCCAGGCTGCATCAGCCGCTCGGCTGATTAGTTTCTGCTCTAGCGGCTAATCACTGCTCTCGCGTAACAGGTGATGAGTCGCTCGCACGGGTGCAAATCACCTGTAGTGCTGCTGGAAATATTCAAACCTGGATATATTCCTCCGTATCTTCTATACGGCATCACAGGGGTTGAGGCACCCATAAGGCAGCCACCTGCACGGTTGAAAAGCATCAGCAGCGTTGACGGAAAAAACCTAACCTATCTCATATACGTTTGTTCTATTGCGCTATATGAGAGGAACCTCATTTTCAGACATTTGGTTTGCGAGGTTAGCTTATGGGAAATATCTGTGTGCAGGAAACTTCCAGAGAGGTAGGAAATGTCAGTGAGTGCATCCGATTTCAGTTCCAGAGCGATTTGCCCGATGAGTCCTTCACACTTAGTCTTTTTCAGAAATCAGAATTTTGACTTCCAGGACCCGCCAAACATTGGTAAATTGAATCCGCTCACCAGTTCCAAGTGTTTTGAGGAGTCCCCGGTTGCAGTAATGCAGCCTGCCCAATAGATGTCGAAAAAGAGACAAAAAGTGAAAAAGAACCAGAATGAGGAAATTGCAGGGAGCCGAATCCGCCTGACAGTTCCAGGCGATTGGGCACTTTTTTGCATGCGTCCCTAAAGTGGGTATAGGGTGACACTCCATGCAAAGACCCAGTTTTGCACACCACCGGCAGAATATATGAGAGAGAGGTACCTCTCAGGCCCGACACATTTCGACTCATTTAAGCTGGTTTTCACCTCCGTAGGCCCGGCTACGCGTTTTGGCTATGAGTCCCTGTTCGGCTGGAGGTCTGCACCTTGGCTGAACCCAGGCTTCCTCAGCTGCGTGGGGGGACTTTTGCTGGTTGCCTATCCCAAGTCAGAGAGGTGTTCCTGGGTTGAAGTGAGCCTGGCCAGACCCCCCCCGCGGGCCCTGGTTCTCCACATGGTGGTGCCCTCAAGGCTAAAATCTGGATTTTTAGGCTGAGGAGAGGCTCCATGAGGGCGGATGCTTTTGTGGCTTCGACCCCAGTGCTGTTCCACATCCAGTACCCCCTCCGCAAGGGCGCCTGTACCCGAGTCGCGCTTCCAGGACTTGTGGGCACGTATCTCCCGACGACAGGGGTTTGCAGCCTCCGTACTTGGGCAAGTCCCTCCACGCACCCCTGCTCTTCCTCCGATAGATCTGGCGCAGTGCTCCTGGGTGGGGAGGTGGCGCCGCTCGCTCGACCCGGGTTTTGGAGCCCGCGCCGGCTTAAGGTGAGCGGTCCCCTTCCTCCTCTACCCCCGGGCTTTCGACACCTATCTTTGGGCGCGCACGCCGGACTCGCCTCCTGTCCGTGGAGGTGGCCGAGCCGTGGGGAGTTTTACCCGACCCAAGCGAAGGCAGCGGTCCGACGACCTGCACGTGCGATCGGCATGGTGCCCACCCACCAAGGCGTGGGGGCCCGTCGTCCTAATCGCTCCCTGTGCGGGGAAGCACAACTATCTCCGAGGGCGGCCCTTTTCTTCCAGATGCGTACACAGCCAGCGGAGGTCCGCGCCGCCCCTCGTGTCCGAACGAGCGGCCTCCGCGGCGGTGGCGACAGCAGCGGTGGTGGGTGGCGTCTCCGCATCACTGCCGAGCTTCGCGCTTTCCAGTCTTTTCCTGGATCCCTATGTCAGTGGGGAGGACGACAGAGGTGTGGAGGCAGGCGAAGGGGGTTCTCACCGTGCAAGGGCGCCTGTACCCGAGTCGCGCTTCCAGGACTCGTGGGCACGTATCTCCCGACGACAGGGGTTTGCAGCCTCCGTACTTGGGCAAGTCCCTCCACGCACCCCTGCTCTTCCTCCGATCGATCTGGTGCAGCGCTCCCGGGTGGGGAGGTGGCGCCGCTCGCTCGGCCCGGGCTTTGGAGCCCGCGCCGGCTTAAGGTGAGCGGTCCCCTTCCTCCTCTACCCCCGGGCTTTCGACACCTATCTTTGGGCGCGCACGCCGGCCTCGCCTCCCGTCCGTGGAGGTGGCCGAGCCGTGGAAAGTTTTACCCGACCCAAGCGAAGGCAGCGGTCCGATGACCCACACGTGCGAACGGCATGGTGCCCACCCACCAAGGCGTGGGGGCCCGTCGTCCGAATTGCTCTCTGTGCGGGGAAGCACAACTATCTCCGAGGGCGGCCCTTTTCTTCCAGATGCGTACACGGCCAGCGGAGGCGACAGCGGCGGCTGTGGGTGGCATCTCTTCGCCACTGCCGAGCTTCGCGATTTCCAGTCTTTTCCCGAGCCCCTACGTCAGTGGGGAGGACGACAGAGGTGTGGAGGCAGGCGAAGGGGGTTCTCACCGTGCGGTGTGCCCCAGCCCGACCATCGCCTTTCCCCCTCGACCCTCGTCCTCCCAGGCGGCTCGGCAGGGAGAAGGAGAGAGAGAGCGAGAGAGGGAGAGTGGAAACCCCAGAGCCGAGGGGTTATATGGAGAACGGGAGAAGGAGCGAGGGCCAAGAGGTAGGGAGTACGGTGAAAGGCCGACCTGGGATTCCCCCGCGCTCCCGCCCCCCGGGGCGCGGAGCAGCCCTGGGAAGAAAAGCCGCTCGGGCATCCCTTTGAGGTTAAGGGCGCGAGCGGGAAGAGGGACTACGCTGGAGGGCGACGCCGACACGTCCAGGCCGACGACCTCCACGTCGCCGGGTTAGTGCCGGAGCCGCGGCGGACCCCGAGGGCCAGCCCCCCTCTCGCAATCCTCGTGCCTGCCCGCCAGTGGGTCGAGGACCCCCCGCTGAGGAGGCAGGTCTAAGCCAGACGGTGGCGCCGCATAGGCCCACCCCCACACGCCATCTCCCCGAGCGACCCTGTGTGTCGTCTTGGGTGCGGTTGGTGAGACGGGGGCGGCCGTGGCATCCTCCG
>NW_027362770.1:209160983-209163483 GCF_046119375.1 Phyllobates terribilis | reverse complement strand
ATTCGTAGACGACCTGCTTCTGTCTCGGGGTTTCGTACGTAGCAGAGCAGCTCCCCTCGCTGCGATCTATTGAAAGCCATCCCTCGAGACAAGCTTTTGTCCCTCCCAAGGAGTTTGCCTCCCCTCCTAAGGGAACCCTGGATGCCAAAGGGGCCTGATCAACCCCCCCACGCCATAAGGCTGCTGGTTTCATAGGCCGCCCTCAAACTCAGATTTTGCCAAACAAATCACAAGCCTCCTTGGCAGCGACAGCTATGACCGATGCGGGACACATTGTGAGCGGCCGGGCCGCGAACCCACCACGCCAAAAAGCCTCCGCCCGCGACTAGATGTATTCGGAAGGGGGCTTAATAGTCGCCCCCGTGCAAGTCGGTGGAGGGCTTAATATTCGCCTTGTGGAAGTCGGTGGAGGGCTTAATATTCGCCTTGTGGTAGTCGGTGGAGGGCTTAATAGTGCTGCGATGTCCAGAAACAGTTCCAGAATTTTGAGCTGAGGCCCCCCAGTCTTCCTCTATAGAGAGGGGAAATATGTGTGAGGGTACACCAGGAGTGTTCCAAATGTATGGGTGAAATATATATCCCACAGGGGGAAAATTGAAAAAAAGTTGAAAAAAAAAATTTTTTGGGACTTAGAAAATTTTCACACATGTGTCAGACTTCCAGAGAGGGGAACATGTCAGTGAGCGCATCCGATTTCAGTTCCAGAGCGATTCACCCGATGAGTCCTTCATACTTAGTCGTTTTTTGGCACATTTCTGACTTTTTGAAAATTTCACTTTTTTGTGAAAATTTCCGCTAAATGAGGGAATACTATGTTATAGGGCATCCCAGGAGGGCTCCAAATGTGTGGGTAAAATATATATCCCACGGGGGGGGGGAATTGAAAAAAAGTTGAAAAAAATTTTTTTGTGGACTTAGAAAATTTTTCAACTTGTGTCAGACTTCCAGAGAGGGGAAAATGTGAGTGAGCGCATCCGATTTCAGTTCCAGAGCGATTTGCCCGATGAGTCCTTCATACTTAGTCGTTTTCAGAAGTCAGAATTTTGACTTCCAGGACCCGCCAAACGTTGGTAAATTGAATCCGCTCACCAGTTCCAAGTGTTTTGAGGTGTCCCCGGTTGCAGTAATGCAGCCTGCACACTAGATGTCGAAAAAGAGACAAAAAGTGAAAAAGAACCAGAATGAATAAATTCCAGGGAGCCGAATCCGCCTGACAGTTCCAGGCGATCGGGTACTTTTTGGCATGCGTCCCTAAAGTGGGTATAGGGTGACACTCCATGCAAAGACCCAGTTTTGCACACCACCGGCAGAATATATGAGAGAGAGGTACCTCTCAGCCCCGACACATTTCGACTCATTTAAGCTGGTTTTCACCTCCGTAGGCCCGGCTACGCGTTTTGGCTATGAGTCCCTGTTCGGCTGGAGGTCTGCACCTTGGCTAAACCCAGGCTTCCGCAGCTGCGTGGGGGGACTTTTGCTGGTCGCCTATTCCAAGTCAGAGAGGTGTTCCTGGGTTGAAGTGAGCCTGGCCAGACCCCCCCCCGTGGGCCCTGGTTCTCCACATGGGGGCGCCTCAAGGCTAAAATCTGGATTTTTAGGCTGAGGAGAGGCTCCATGAGGGCGGATGCTTTTGTGGCTTCGACCCCAGTGCTGTTGCACATCCAGTACCCCCTCTGCAAGGGCGCCTGTACCCGAGTCGCGCTTCCAGGAATCGTGGGCACGTATCTCCCGACAACAGGGGTTTGCTGCCTCCGTACTTGGGCAAGTCCCTCCACGCACCCCTGCTCTTCCTCCGATCGATATGGCGCAGCGCTCCCCGGTGGGGAGGTGGCACCGCTCGCTCGGCCCGGGCTTTGGAGCCCGCGCCGGCTCAAGGTGAGCGGTCCCCTTCCTCCTCTACCCCCGGGCTTTCGACACCTATCTTTGGGCGCGCACGCCGGCCTCGCCTCCCGTCCGTGGAGGTGGCCGAGCCGTGGGGAGTTTTACCCGACCCAAGCGAAGTCAGCGGTCCGACGACCCGCACGTGCGAACGGCATGGTGCCCACCCACCAAGGCGTGGGGGCCCGTCGTCCGAATCGCTCCCTGTGCGGGGAAGCACAACTATCTCCGAGGGCGGCCCTTTTCTTCCAGATGCATACACGGCCAGCGGAGGCCCGCGCCACCCCTCGTGTCAGAAAGGGCGGCCTCCGCGGCGGTGGCGACAGCGGCGGTGGTGGGTGGCGTCTCCGCGCCACTTCCGAGCTTCGCGCTTTCCAGTCTTTTCCCGGATCCCTATGTCAGTGGGGAGGATGACAGAGGTGTGGAGGCAGGCGAAGGGGGTTCTCACCGTGCAAGGGCGCCTGTACCCGAGTCGTGCTTCCAGGACTCGTGGGCACGTATCTCCCGACGACAGGGGTTTGCAGCCTCCGTACTTGGGCAAGTCCCTCCACGCACCCTTGCTCTTCCTCCGATCGATCTGGCGCAGCACTCCCGGGTGGGGAGGTGGCGCCGCTCGCTCGGC
>NW_027362770.1:209150983-209155983 GCF_046119375.1 Phyllobates terribilis | reverse complement strand
CCCAGCCCGTGGACGGTGGTAGGCCGTGTATTCTACGGTTGGAATAAAAGTGCAGACGAACATTTGAATGACTTTATTATTGGTTGTAATTTTTCTCAGTTTTACACTGGTTTGGTGCACCTAATTGGGATGAGCCGAAAGGTGTTTAAGCCTAGCCTCTCAATAGGCTTCGCTATCGGCCTCATGATTTCCATATTGTCTGCTTGCTGGTTCTCTGAATGACTGGGGGAAGCCAATACAGGTGGCTGACTGTCATCTCCATCAGTCCGCCTGTCGTCTCCATCAACCTGGCTGTCGTCTCCATCAGCCAGCCTGTCGTCTTCATCAACCTGGCTGTCGTCTCCATCAGCCAGCCTGTCGGCTCCATCAGCCTGGCTGTCATATCCATCAGCCCGCCTGTCGTCTCCATCAACCTGGCTGTCGTCTCCGTCAGCCAGCCTGTTGGCTCCATCAGCATGGCTGTCGTATCCATCAGCCCGCCTGTCGTCTCCATCAACCTGGCTGTCGTCTCCATCAGCCAGCCTTTCGGCTCCATCAGCCTGGCTGTCGTCTCCAACAGCCTGCCCCGAATTTATTACCAATTCATGGGCACGACACATATCCACAAGTGCTTTCTCCTGGTAAACTTTCTCAGCCATACCATTTGTGTGGACCAGATATCGTGCGAATAAGTGTTTTTCGGAATCGGAATATCGTGAGAAAGTCCACGTTTCACATACACGTCGTACAAAATGGCTGGTGACATGTGGAAGGCTGTAGCTGTGGAGGAAAAACAATCAGTGCCTGTAGCTGCATATGATAATTTACACTGGATATTCTTCCCCCACCTTTCATGATAACGCCGGAGAGCAGCGGATGGGTTCATTACGACCTTCCCGGTACACGTCAGAAAAAAGTTTGCGATTTCTCGGCCAGCAGCAATGACAGGTCTGATATGTTCTGCATAGACTTTGAACCACTGAAAAAGAAAAAAAAACTTAATCTCGAGCCAGAGGGTATACCTCAAACGAGTTTTGCATGGGGACAACAGAGGGGTTTCAACCCCATGTGGAGTCGGGTAGCCCGGGTCCCCTGGCTTGTAGAAACCTTACCGAATGTTCTTCCTCTGAAAGCACGAACGATGCTACTTGAGTGGATGCACACTTGTGTGTTTTCACACCGACAATCGTCTTTCGAACACCGCGGTACATGTGATAGGTCCTCCCGTTCCACTCTGAAACCTAAGGTGTAAAAAGAAGGGAGATGATTGAGACGGTTCCGCAATGACCGCTGCCCATGCAGACTAACACTACTTACGGTCAAATTGCGAACAACACCTGGCCTTTGGAGGTGTCTTAGAATCAGAAGGGCCTGGAGGTACAGAATAACTTCCCTTCGGTCCTCTTCTGATCCCCCGTCCTGGACATTCTCTATGCTCGCTAGAAATGTAGGTCTTGCTTTGTCCAGTATTTTCTGGCAGTCATTCGGTGTCTTGGAGGGCTTCATCAGCGTATCGTACCTGTGGGGTGAAATACAGTTATAGCACTTTTCTACCCAACAGCCGATGTTTGGTAAAAATCTCTCAGAATATTGGGTACCTCTTGCTCACTGAGTCTTGGCAGACTCCCCTGTACAACGTCTTACGCAGGTCCTCCGTAAAGTTCATAAACACCTCACACGCCCTGTTATAGCTGAGGATTCTCTATGCTCAGTTGTGTGCCCCTCATCTGATAGGTGGTGAATCGCCGAATGTGCTTCAGTATTTTGAGGGAGGTCTGGTTCGATAGTTTGAGGCTGCTGAGTTTTTTAAAAAAATCATTCACTTTTGTTGGTTTGGTTAAGTACTCCAGAGTTATAAATCTTGGGTTGATAAAGAAAAGAAACCGTGCAACATTCGATACCTCCTGGTTACAATTAGGGACCCCACGGGTTACTGTCAAATATGTGCGGAAGCTCTTCTACATGGGGCTATTTACTGAGTGACGCATATACAAGCCGGCGGCCGTTCTAGCCAGGGAGCTTTCGTTTCTCCATTGGCTAGACTGAATGTTTTGTGTGCTGCCATCCATGGCCTCAATGGGGTCCGACTCGGGGCATGGGGCTCCCTCAAAATTGTGTGCAGACTGTTCAGGGACAGGCGCGTCCATCATATGTGAATATGACTCCACAGGGGGCATGTAGCATGGGGGCAAACAGTCTGTTGGCGCCTGGGTCTGTCCTACAGAGGTCAGCGGTATGTTTTCTAACTGAAATGTAGGTTTGTTTACTATAAAATACCCCCGGCTTTCGGCAAATGCTACCACATCTTCCAGGGATTGCAGAGGCTTGAGCTCGCTGAATAGTATAGCTGTGCCCTTAGCCGCGACAAGTCTAAGTCGATCTTTGGCGATAGCCAAGTTTTTTTTTATCTCCGAGACGCTTTCGGACCTCATGCACACCCTTCTCAGATGTGTGGACAGATATCTCGTCACCCTGTGGCACACGGGGGAAGTCATCGGTGTACGTTGGTGGATGTGGGGAAATAAGCAACACAAACGTTCACTGCGGTTTTACAACCGTGCAACATGGGGTCCGCCGCAGCCTGGTGTGGCGGTTACATTCTCCTATATGTGGGCGACGAATAACTTCTACTTACCGCTTCATAGCGACACGTTTCCCGCAGTCAAATTGAGCTTTAAAGTCCTTGCATCTGCAGCGGAGGTGATCTGAATTTCTGCCGCACACATCCAGGCTGCATCAGCCGCTCGGCTGATTAGTTTCTGCTCTAGCGGCTAATCACTGCTCTCGCGTAACAGGTGATGAGTCGCTCGCACGGGTGCAAATCACCTGTAGTGCTGCTGGAAATATTCAAACCTGGATATATTCCTCCGTATCTTCTATACGGCATCACAGGGGTTGAGGCACCCATAAGGCAGCCACCTGCACGGTTGAAAAGCATCAGCAGCGTTGACGGAAAAAACCTAACCTATCTCATATACGTTTGTTCTATTGCGCTATATGAGAGGAACCTCATTTTCAGACATTTGGTTTGCGAGGTTAGCTTATGGGAAATATCTGTGTGCAGGAAACTTCCAGAGAGGTAGGAAATGTCAGTGAGTGCATCCGATTTCAGTTCCAGAGCGATTTGCCCGATGAGTCCTTCACACTTAGTCTTTTTCAGAAATCAGAATTTTGACTTCCAGGACCCGCCAAACATTGGTAAATTGAATCCGCTCACCAGTTCCAAGTGTTTTGAGGAGTCCCCGGTTGCAGTAATGCAGCCTGCCCAATAGATGTCGAAAAAGAGACAAAAAGTGAAAAAGAACCAGAATGAGGAAATTGCAGGGAGCCGAATCCGCCTGACAGTTCCAGGCGATTGGGCACTTTTTTGCATGCGTCCCTAAAGTGGGTATAGGGTGACACTCCATGCAAAGACCCAGTTTTGCACACCACCGGCAGAATATATGAGAGAGAGGTACCTCTCAGGCCCGACACATTTCGACTCATTTAAGCTGGTTTTCACCTCCGTAGGCCCGGCTACGCGTTTTGGCTATGAGTCCCTGTTCGGCTGGAGGTCTGCACCTTGGCTGAACCCAGGCTTCCTCAGCTGCGTGGGGGGACTTTTGCTGGTTGCCTATCCCAAGTCAGAGAGGTGTTCCTGGGTTGAAGTGAGCCTGGCCAGACCCCCCCCGCGGGCCCTGGTTCTCCACATGGTGGTGCCCTCAAGGCTAAAATCTGGATTTTTAGGCTGAGGAGAGGCTCCATGAGGGCGGATGCTTTTGTGGCTTCGACCCCAGTGCTGTTCCACATCCAGTACCCCCTCCGCAAGGGCGCCTGTACCCGAGTCGCGCTTCCAGGACTTGTGGGCACGTATCTCCCGACGACAGGGGTTTGCAGCCTCCGTACTTGGGCAAGTCCCTCCACGCACCCCTGCTCTTCCTCCGATAGATCTGGCGCAGTGCTCCTGGGTGGGGAGGTGGCGCCGCTCGCTCGACCCGGGTTTTGGAGCCCGCGCCGGCTTAAGGTGAGCGGTCCCCTTCCTCCTCTACCCCCGGGCTTTCGACACCTATCTTTGGGCGCGCACGCCGGACTCGCCTCCTGTCCGTGGAGGTGGCCGAGCCGTGGGGAGTTTTACCCGACCCAAGCGAAGGCAGCGGTCCGACGACCCGCACGTGCGATCGGCATGGTGCCCACCCACCAAGGCGTGGGGGCCCGTCGTCCTAATCGCTCCCTGTGCGGGGAAGCACAACTATCTCCGAGGGCGGCCCTTTTCTTCCAGATGCGTACACAGCCAGCGGAGGTCCGCGCCGCCCCTCGTGTCCGAACGAGCGGCCTCCGCGGCGGTGGCGACAGCAGCGGTGGTGGGTGGCGTCTCCGCATCACTGCCGAGCTTCGCGCTTTCCAGTCTTTTCCTGGATCCCTATGTCAGTGGGGAGGACGACAGAGGTGTGGAGGCAGGCGAAGGGGGTTCTCACCGTGCAAGGGCGCCTGTACCCGAGTCGCGCTTCCAGGACTCGTGGGCACGTATCTCCCGACGACAGGGGTTTGCAGCCTCCGTACTTGGGCAAGTCCCTCCACGCACCCCTGCTCTTCCTCCGATCGATCTGGTGCAGCGCTCCCGGGTGGGGAGGTGGCGCCGCTCGCTCGGCCCGGGCTTTGGAGCCCGCGCCGGCTTAAGGTGAGCGGTCCCCTTCCTCCTCTACCCCCGGGCTTTCGACACCTATCTTTGGGCGCGCACGCCGGCCTCGCCTCCCGTCCGTGGAGGTGGCCGAGCCGTGGAAAGTTTTACCCGACCCAAGCGAAGGCAGCGGTCCGATGACCCACACGTGCGAACGGCATGGTGCCCACCCACCAAGGCGTGGGGGCCCGTCGTCCGAATTGCTCTCTGTGCGGGGAAGCACAACTATCTCCGAGGGCGGCCCTTTTCTTCCAGATGCGTACACGGCCAGCGGAGGCGACAGCGGCGGCTGTGGGTGGCATCTCTTCGCCACTGCCGAGCTTCGCGATTTCCAGTCTTTTCCCGAGCCCCTACGTCAGTGGGG
>NW_027362770.1:209093483-209145983 GCF_046119375.1 Phyllobates terribilis | reverse complement strand
ATGGCGCTGGAGCGTCGGGCCCATACCCGGCCGTCGCCAGCAGTCGAAGCCAATCGAAAGGGAGTCGGGTTCAGATCCCCGAACCCGGAGCGGCGGAGACGGGCGCCCCGCTGCCTCCCCCCCTAAACAAGGGGGGGTGGCGGGGGTGCCCAGAGCGGCAACGCAAACGATCTCGGAGAAGCCGGCGGGAGCCCCGGGGAGAGTTCTATTTTCTTCGTGAAAGGCAGGGCGCCCTGGCGTTCCGCCCGGGAGGGCGCGCGTGGGGCCCCGGGTGGGGACGGGCGGCCGGGCGGGCCGGGCACGGTCAGGCGGGGGGGTCCAGGCGCAGGTTCAGACATTTGGTGCGTGTGCCTGGCTGAGGAGCCAATGGGGCGAAGCTACCATCTGTGGGATTATGACTGAACGCCTCTAAGTCAGAATCCCCCCTAAACGTGACGATGCCGCAGTGCCGAGGAGCCCATCCCGGCCAGGGATAGCCGTGGGCCCCCGAACCCCCGGCGAGTAACGCCGAACGCCCTGTGGACTGGAGAGCGGCCGGAAGCCCCGCCGCCTCTCTCCCGTAGCGCACCGCAAGTTTCGCTGGGAACCCGGTGCTAAATCATTCGTAGACGACCTGCTTCTGTCTCGGGGTTTCGTACGTAGCAGAGCAGCTCCCCTCGCTGCGATCTATTGAAAGCCATCCCTCGAGACAAGCTTTTGTCCCTCCCAAGGAGTTTGCCTCCCCTCCTAAGGGAACCCTGGATGCCAAAGGGGCCTGATCAACCCCCCCACGCCATAAGGCTGCTGGTTTCATAGGCCGCCCTCAAACTCAGATTTTGCCAAACAAATCACAAGCCTCCTTGGCAGCGACAGCTATGACCGATGCGGGACACATTGTGAGCGGCCGGGCCGCGAACCCACCACGCCAAAAAGCCTCCGCCCGCGACTAGATGTATTCGGAAGGGGGCTTAATAGTCGCCCCCGTGCAAGTCGGTGGAGGGCTTAATATTCGCCTTGTGGAAGTCGGTGGAGGGCTTAATATTCGCCTTGTGGTAGTCGGTGGAGGGCTTAATAGTGCTGCGATGTCCAGAAACAGTTCCAGAATTTTGAGCTGAGGCCCCCCAGTCTTCCTCTATAGAGAGGGGAAATATGTGTGAGGGTACACCAGGAGTGTTCCAAATGTATGGGTGAAATATATATCCCACAGGGGGAAAATTGAAAAAAAGTTGAAAAAAAAAATTTTTTGGGACTTAGAAAATTTTCACACATGTGTCAGACTTCCAGAGAGGGGAACATGTCAGTGAGCGCATCCGATTTCAGTTCCAGAGCGATTCACCCGATGAGTCCTTCATACTTAGTCGTTTTTTGGCACATTTCTGACTTTTTGAAAATTTCACTTTTTTGTGAAAATTTCCGCTAAATGAGGGAATACTATGTTATAGGGCATCCCAGGAGGGCTCCAAATGTGTGGGTAAAATATATATCCCACGGGGGGGGGGAATTGAAAAAAAGTTGAAAAAAATTTTTTTGTGGACTTAGAAAATTTTTCAACTTGTGTCAGACTTCCAGAGAGGGGAAAATGTGAGTGAGCGCATCCGATTTCAGTTCCAGAGCGATTTGCCCGATGAGTCCTTCATACTTAGTCGTTTTCAGAAGTCAGAATTTTGACTTCCAGGACCCGCCAAACGTTGGTAAATTGAATCCGCTCACCAGTTCCAAGTGTTTTGAGGTGTCCCCGGTTGCAGTAATGCAGCCTGCACACTAGATGTCGAAAAAGAGACAAAAAGTGAAAAAGAACCAGAATGAATAAATTCCAGGGAGCCGAATCCGCCTGACAGTTCCAGGCGATCGGGTACTTTTTGGCATGCGTCCCTAAAGTGGGTATAGGGTGACACTCCATGCAAAGACCCAGTTTTGCACACCACCGGCAGAATATATGAGAGAGAGGTACCTCTCAGCCCCGACACATTTCGACTCATTTAAGCTGGTTTTCACCTCCGTAGGCCCGGCTACGCGTTTTGGCTATGAGTCCCTGTTCGGCTGGAGGTCTGCACCTTGGCTAAACCCAGGCTTCCGCAGCTGCGTGGGGGGACTTTTGCTGGTCGCCTATTCCAAGTCAGAGAGGTGTTCCTGGGTTGAAGTGAGCCTGGCCAGACCCCCCCCCGTGGGCCCTGGTTCTCCACATGGGGGCGCCTCAAGGCTAAAATCTGGATTTTTAGGCTGAGGAGAGGCTCCATGAGGGCGGATGCTTTTGTGGCTTCGACCCCAGTGCTGTTGCACATCCAGTACCCCCTCTGCAAGGGCGCCTGTACCCGAGTCGCGCTTCCAGGAATCGTGGGCACGTATCTCCCGACAACAGGGGTTTGCTGCCTCCGTACTTGGGCAAGTCCCTCCACGCACCCCTGCTCTTCCTCCGATCGATATGGCGCAGCGCTCCCCGGTGGGGAGGTGGCACCGCTCGCTCGGCCCGGGCTTTGGAGCCCGCGCCGGCTCAAGGTGAGCGGTCCCCTTCCTCCTCTACCCCCGGGCTTTCGACACCTATCTTTGGGCGCGCACGCCGGCCTCGCCTCCCGTCCGTGGAGGTGGCCGAGCCGTGGGGAGTTTTACCCGACCCAAGCGAAGTCAGCGGTCCGACGACCCGCACGTGCGAACGGCATGGTGCCCACCCACCAAGGCGTGGGGGCCCGTCGTCCGAATCGCTCCCTGTGCGGGGAAGCACAACTATCTCCGAGGGCGGCCCTTTTCTTCCAGATGCATACACGGCCAGCGGAGGCCCGCGCCACCCCTCGTGTCAGAAAGGGCGGCCTCCGCGGCGGTGGCGACAGCGGCGGTGGTGGGTGGCGTCTCCGCGCCACTTCCGAGCTTCGCGCTTTCCAGTCTTTTCCCGGATCCCTATGTCAGTGGGGAGGATGACAGAGGTGTGGAGGCAGGCGAAGGGGGTTCTCACCGTGCAAGGGCGCCTGTACCCGAGTCGTGCTTCCAGGACTCGTGGGCACGTATCTCCCGACGACAGGGGTTTGCAGCCTCCGTACTTGGGCAAGTCCCTCCACGCACCCTTGCTCTTCCTCCGATCGATCTGGCGCAGCACTCCCGGGTGGGGAGGTGGCGCCGCTCGCTCGGCCCGGGCTTTGAAGCCCGCGCCGGCTTAAGGTGAGCGGTCCTCTTCCTCCTCTACCCCTGGGCTTTCGACACCTATCTTTGGGCGCGCACGCCGGCCTCGCCTCCCGTCCGTGGAGGTGGCCGAGCCGTGGGGAGTTTTACCCGACCCGACCCAAGCGAAGTCAGCGGTCCGACGACCCGCACGTGCGAACAGCATGGTGCCCACCCACCAAGGCGTGGGGTCCATCGTCCGAATCGCTCCCTGTGCGGGGAAGCACAACTATCTCCGAGGGCGGCCCTTTTCTTCCAGATGCGTACACGGCCAGCGGAGGCCCGCACCGCCCCTCGTGTCCGAAAGGGCGGACTCCGCGGCGGTGGAGACAGCAGCTTTGGTGGGTGGCGTCTCCGCGCCACTGCCGAGCTTCGCGCTTTCCAGTCTTTTCCCGGATCCCTATGTCAGTGGGGAGGACGACAGAGATGTGGAGGCAGGCGAAGAGGGTTCTCACCGTGCAAGGGCGCCTGTACCCGAGTCGCGCTTCCAGGACTCGTGGGCACGTATCTCCCGACGATAGGGGTTTGCAGCCTCCGTACTTGGGCAAGTCCCTCCACGCACCCCTGCTCTTCCTCCGATCGATCTGGCGCAGCGCTCCCGGGTGGGTAGGTGGCGCCGCTCGCTCGGCCCAGGCTTTGGAGCCCGCTCCGGCTTAAGCTGAGCGGTCCCTTTCCTCCTCTATCCCCGGGCTTTCGACACCTATCTTTGGGCGCGCACGCCGGCCTCGCCTCCCTTCCGTGGAGGTGGCCGAGCCGTGGGGAGTTTTACCCGACCCAAGCGAAGGCAGCGGTCCGACGACCCGCACGTGCGAACGGCATGGTGCCCACCCACCAAGGCGTGGGGGCCCGTCGTCCGAATCGCTCCCTGTGCGGGGAAGCACAACTATCTCCGAGGGCGGCCCTTTTCTTCCAGATGCGTACACGGCCAGCGGAGGCCCGCGCCGCCCCTCGTGTCCAAAAGGGCGGCCTCCGCGGCGGTGGCGACAGCGGCGGTGGTGGGTGGCGTCTCCGCGCCACTGCCGAGCTTCGCGCTTTCCAGTCTTTTCCCGGATCCCTATGTCAGTAAGGAGGACGACAGAGGTGTGGAGGCAGGCGAAGGGGGTTCTCACCGTGCAAGGGCGCCTGTACCCGAGTCGCGCTTCCAGGACTCGTGGGCACGTATCTCCCGACGACAGGGGTTTGCAGCCTCCGTACTTGGGCAAGTCCCTCCACGCACCCCTGCTCTTCCTCCGATCGATCTGGCGCAGCGCTCCCGGGTGGGGAGGTGGCGCCGCTCGCTCAGCCCGGGCTTTGGAGCCGGCGCCGGCTTAAGGTGAGCGGTCCCCTTCCTCCTCTACCCCCGGGCTTTTGACACCTATCTTTGGGCGCGCACGCCGGCCTCCGGTCCGTGGAGGTGGCCGAGTCGTGGGGAGTTTGAGCCGACCCCAGCGAAGGCAGCGGTCCGACGACCCGCACGGGCTAACGGCGGGGTGCCCACCCACCCAGGCGTGGGGGCCCGTCGTCCGAATCGCTCCCTGTGCGGGGATGCACAACGATCTTCTCCGAGGGCGGCCCTTTTCTTCCAGATGTGTACCCGGCCAGCGATAGCGGCGGCGGTGGGTGGCGTCTCCGCGCCACTGCCGAGCTTCGCGATTTCCAGTCTTTTCCCGAGCCCCTACGTCAGTGGGGAGGACGACAGAGGTGTGGAGGCAGGCGAAGGGGGTTATCACCGTGCGGTGTGCCCCAGCCCGACCGTCGCCTTTCCCCCTCGACCCTCGTCCTCCCAGGCGGCTCGGCAGGGAGAAGGAGAGAGAGAGCGAGAGAGGGAGAGTGGAAACCCCAGAGCCGAGGGGTTATATGGAGAACGGGAGAAGGAACGAGGGCCAAGAGGTAGGGAGTACCCGCAGGCCTCTCCTCTCCCGAACCTCGACGCGGTCCAGTCGTGATGGGGGGCTACCTGGTTGATCCTGCCAGTAGCATATGCTTGTCTCAAAGATTAAGCCATGCACGTGTAAGTACACACGGACGGTACAGTGAAACTGCGAATGGCTCTTTAAATCAGTTATGATTCCTTTGATCGCTCCAAACCGTTGACTCGGACAACTGTGGTAATTCTAGAGCTAATACGTGCAAACGAGCGCTGGCCGCCAGGGATTCGTGCATTTATCAGACCAAAACCAATCCGGGGTCCCGGGCGCGGCGTCGAGACGGCCTCCGCGGCCTCCCCCCTGCTGCGCTCTCACCGTAAGCTTTGCGACTCTGGATAACCTCGGGCCGATCGCATTTCCCCGTGACGGCGACGATCCATTTGGGTGTCTGCCCTATCAACTTTTGATGGTACTTTCTGTGCCTACCATGGTGACCACGGGTAACGGAGAATCAGGGTTCGATTCCGGAGAGCGAGCCTGAGAAACGGCTACCACATCCAAGGAAGGCAGCAGGCGCGCAAATTACCCACTCCCGACCCGGTGAGGTAGTGACGAAAAATAACAATACAGGACTCTTTCGAGGCTCTGTAATTGGAATGAGTACACTTTAAATCCTTTAACGAGGATCTATTGGAGGGCAAGTCTGGTGCCAGCAGCCGCGGTAATTCCAGCTCCAGTAGTGTACACTAAAGCTGCTGCAGTTAAAAAGCTCGTAGTTGGATCTTGGGATCGAGCTGGCGGTCTGCCGCAAGGCGTGCTACCGCCAGTCCCAGCCCCTTTGCCTTGGGGCGCCTCCCCGATGCTCTTGACTGAGTGTCCCGGGGGCCCGAAGCGTTTACTTTGAAAAAATTAGAGTGTTCAAAGCAGGCAGCCACGCCTGAATACTCCAGCTAGGAATAATGGAATAGGACTCCGGTTCTATTTTGTTGGTTGTCGGAACTGGGGCCATGATTAAGAGGTACGGCCGGCGGCATCCGTATTGCGCCGCTAGAGGTGAAATTCTTGGACCGGCACAAGACGAACCAAAGCGAAAGCATTTGCCAAGAATGTTTTCATTAATCAAGAACGAAAGTCGGAGGTTCGAAGATTATCAGATACCGTCGTAGTTCCGACCATAAATGATGCCAACTGGCGATCCGGCGGCGTCATTCCCATGACCTGCCGAGCAGCGTCCGGGAAACCAAAGTCTTTGGGTTCCGGGGGGAGTATGGTTGCAAAGCTGAAACTTAAAGGAATTGTTTGAAGGGCACCACCAGGAGTGGAGCCTGCGGCTTAATTTGACTCAACACGGGAAACCTCACCCGGCCCGGACACGGAAAGGATTGACAGATTGAAAGCTCTTTCTCGATTCTGTGGGTGGTGGTGCATGGGTGTTCTTAGTTGGTGGAGCGATTTGTCTGGTTAATTCCGATAACGAACGAGACTCCGGCATGCTAACTAGCTACGCGACCCCCCGTGGTCCGCGTCCAGCTTCTTAGAGGGACAAGTGGCACTCAGCCACGCGAGATCGAGCAATAACAGATCTGTGATGCCCTTAGATGTCCGGGGCTGCACGCGCGCTACACTGAACGGACCAGCGTGTGTCTACCCTTCACCGACAGGTGCGGGTAACCTGCTGAACCCCGCTCGTGATGGGGATTGCAATTCTTCCCCGTGAACGAGGAATTCCCAGTAAGTGCGGGTCATAAGCTCGCATTGATTAAGTCCCTGCCCTTTGTACACACCGTCCGTCGCTACTACCGATTGGATGGTTTAGTGAGGTACTTGGATTGGCCCTGCCGGGGTCCGCCAAGACCCTGGCGGAGAGCCGAGAAGACGATCGAATTTAACTATCTAGAGGAAGTAAAAGTCGTAACAAGGTTTCTGTAGGTGAACCTGCAGAAGGATCATTAAGGCAGCGATGACCGAACCGAGGAGGCGCGGAGCTGGAAGCCGATTTCCCCGACTGCCTCCCCCTGCCCAAAGGGGGTGTGCGGCTGGGATACTTCCGCTCTGCCTGAGCTACCCGCACGCGGAGGGGCGGCGACGGTCCAGCGAGGGTTATCGCCGTGCGGACGACGACGACGGGAGGGTGTGGGGGAGCCCCTCTTGCTCCGTCGTCCCGACGGACGCCTGGCCTCTCGGGGGGATCCTGCCGTGTTCCCCCCGCCCAGGAAAAAACCCACATGAAAGGCCGTCCCGGGTACCGTTCGCCTGTGCGCCCCTATACCCCTCTCCCCGGGGTTGCGGGTCCGGGGGGTAGGTCGAGAAGTCTCGAGCCCTCCGTTGTTCCCCTCCCCGCCGGAGGGAGGGACGGCGGAGGCCGAGCACCCGGGGCAACAAGGCCAAGAAAAATCCTCTATGCACCCCCTCTGTTGCCGTCCGACGTACTGAAAAACCGGGCGCCCCAGAGCGCCCGGACCCAGAAGCGTGACTCTTAACGGTGGATCACTCGGCTCGCGCGTCGATGAAGAATGCAGCTAGCTGCGAGAATTAGTGTGAATTGCAGGACACATTGATCATCAACACTTCGAACGCACCTTGCGGCCCCGGGTTTCTCCCGGGGCTATGCCTGTCTGAGGGTCGCCCCTCCGTCGATCGCCTCCGTGGCGCAGCTGGGGTCCCGTCGCAAGGGATTTTCAGAGGGAGGCCCGAGGCTTCGCACCCCGACGCCCTCTCTCTCTCTCTCTCCCTTACGTCCCCCCAAGGCTAGACCCACCCGCCCGGTTACCCTCCGCCCCGACCCGAAGCGTGCCGTGAGGCTGTCTGTGGAGACACAGGGCTGCCTCCGGAGCTTCCAGGGGTTGGGGGGTAGCCGCCTGGGGCGGCGTGGAAGGGCACGCTCGCAGACCAGACTAAAGACCTCAGATCAGACGTGGCGACCCGCTGAATTTAAGCATATTAATAAGCGGAGGAAAATAAACTAAGCAGGATTCCCTCAGTAACGGCAAGTGAAGAGGGAAGAGCCCAGTGCTGAATCCCTGTCCGTCCGGCGGGCGTCGGGAAATGTGGCATACGGGAGACCGGACCACCTCGGCGTCGCTCGGTTGCCCGGGTCCTTCTAATAGTGGCCCCAGCCCGTGGACGGTGGTAGGCCGGTTGGAATAAAAGTGCAGACGAACATTTGAATGACTTTATTATTGGTTGTAATTTTTCTAAGTTTTACACTGGTTTGGTGCACCTAATTGGGATGAGCCGAAAGGTGTTTAAGCCTAGCCTCTCAATAGGCTTCGCTATCGGCCTCATGATTTCCATATTGTCTGCTTGCTGGTTCTCTGAATGACTGGGGGAAGCCAATACAGGTGGCTGACTGTCGTCTCCATCAGTCCGCCTGTCGTCTCCATCAACCTGGCTGTCGTCTCCATCAGCCAGCCTGTCGTCTTTATCAACCTGGCTGTCGTCTCCATCAGCCAGCCTGTCGGCTCCATCAGCCTGGCTGTCATATCCATCAGCCCGCCTGTCGTCTCCATCAACCTGGCTGTCGTCTCCATCAGCCAGCCTGTTGGCTCCATCAGCCTGGCTGTCGTATCCATCAGCCCGCCTGTCGTCTCCATCAACCTGGCTGTCGTCTCCATCAGCCAGCCTTTCGGCTCCATCAGCCTGGCTGTCGTCTCCAACAGCCTGCCCCGAATTTATTACCAATTCATGGGCACGACACATATCCACAAGTGCTTTCTCCTGGTAAACTTTCTCAGCCATACCATTTGTGTGGACCAGATATCGTGCGAATAAGTGTTTTTCGGAATATCGTGAGAGAGTCCACGTTTCACATACACGTCGTACAAAATGGCTGGTGACATGTGGAAGGCTGTAGCTGTGGAGGAAAAACAATCAGTGCCTGTAGCTGCATATGATAATTTACACTGGATATTCTTCCCCCACCTTTCATGATAACGCCGGAGAGCAGCGGATGGGTTCATTACGACCTTCCCGGTACACGTCAGAAAAAAGTTTGTGATTTCTAGGCCAGCAGCAATGACAGGTCTGATATGTTCTGCATAGACTTTGAACCACTGAAAAAGAAAAAAAAACTTAATCTCGAGCCAGAGGGTATACCTCAAACGAGTTTTGCATGGGGACAACAGAGGGGTTTCAACCCCATGTGGAGTCGGGTAGCCCGGGTCCCCTGGCTTGTAGAAACCTTACCGAATGTTATTCCTCTGAAAGCATGAACGATGCTACTTGAGTGGATGCACACTTGTGTGTTTTTACACCGACAATCGTCTTTCGAACACCGCGGTACATGTGATAGGTCCTCCCGTTCCACTCTGAAACCTATGGTGTAAAAAGAAGGGAGATGATTGAGATGGTTCCGCAATGACCGCTGCCCATGCAGACTAACACTACTTACGGTCAAATTGCGAACAACACCTGGCCTTTGGAGGTGTCTTAGAATCAGAAGGGCCTGGAGGTACAGAATAACTTCCCTTCGGTCCTCTTCTGATCCCCCGTCCTGGACATTCTCTATGCTCGCTAGAAATGTAGGTCTTGCTTCGTCCAGTATTTTCTGGCAGTCATTCGGTGTCTTGGAGGGCTTCATCAGCGTATCGTACCTGTGGGGTGAAATACAGTTATAGCACTTTTTTACCCAACAGCCAATGTTTGGTAAAAATCTCTCAGAATATTGGGTACCTCTTGCTCACTGAGTCTTGGCAGACTCCCCTGTACAACGTCTTACGCAGGTCCTCCGTAAAGTTCATAAACACCTCACACGCCCTGTATAGCTGAGGATTCTCTATGCTCAGTTGTGTGCCCCTCATCTGATAAGTGGTGAATCGCCGAATGTGCTTCAGTATTTTGAGGGAGGTCTGGTTCGATTGTTTGAGGCTGCTGAGTTTTTTAAAAAAATCATTCACTTTTGTTGGTTTGGTTAAGTACTCCAGAGTTATAAATCTTGGGTTGATAAAGAAAAGAAACCGCGCAACATTCGATACCTCCTGGTTACAATTAGGGACCCCACGGGTTACTGTCAAATATGTGCGGAAGCTCTTCTACATGGGGCTATTTACTGAGTGACGCATATACAAGCCGGCGGCCGTTCTAGCCAGGGAGCTTTCGTTTCTCCATTGCCTAGACTGAATGTTTTGTGTGCTGCCATCCATGGCCTCAATGGGGTTCGACTCGGGGCATGGGGCTCCCTCAAAATTGTGTGCAGACTGTTCAGGGACAGGCGCGTCCATCATATGTGAATATGACTCCACAGGGGGCATGTAGCATGGGGGCAAACAGTCTGTTGGCGCCTGGGTCTGTCCTACAGAGGTCAGCGGTATGTTTTCTAACTGAAATGTAGGTTTGTTTACTATAAAATACCCACGGCTTTCGGCAAATGCTACCACATCTTCCAGGGATTGCAGAGGCTTGAGCTCGCTGAATAGTATAGCTGTGCCCTTAGCCGCGACAAGTCTAAGTCGATCTTTGGTGATAGCCAAGTTTTTTTTTATCTCCGAGACGCTTTCGGACCTCATGCACACCCTTCTCAGATGTGTGGACAGATATCTCGTCACCCTGTGGCACGCGGGGGAAGTCAGCGGTGTACGTTGGTGGATGTGGGGAAATAAGCAACACAAACGTTCACTGCGGTTTTACAACCGTGCAACATGGGGTCCGCCGCAGTCTGATGTGGCGGTTACATTCTCCTATATGTGGGCGACGAATAACTTCTACTTACCGCTTCATAGCGACACGTTTCCCGCAGTCAAATTGAGCTTTAAAGTCCTTGCATCTGCAGCGGAGGTGATCTGAATTTCTGCCGCACACATCCAGGCTGCATCAGCCGCTCGGCTGATTAGTTTCCGCTCTAGCGGCTAATCACTGCTCTCGCGTAACAGGTGATGAGTCGCTCGCACGGGTGCAAATCACCTGTAGTGCTGCTGGAAATATTCAAACCTGGATAAATTCGTCCGTATCTTCTATACGGCATCACAGGGGTTGAGGCACCCATAAGGCAGCCACCTGCACGGTTGAAAAGCATCAGCAGCGTTGACGGAAAAAACCTAACCTATCTCATATACGTTTGTTCTATTGCGCTATATGAGAGGAACCTCATTTTCAGACATTTGGTTTGCGAGGTTAGCTTATGGGAAATATCTGTGTGCAGGAAACTTCCAGAGAGGTAGGAAATGTCAGTGAGTGCATCCGATTTCAGTTCCAGAGCGATTTGCCCGATGAGTCCTTCACACTTAGTCTTTTTCAGAAATCAGAATTTTGACTTCCAGGACCCGCCAAACGTTGGTAAATTGAATCCGCTCACCAGTTCCAAGTGTTTTGAGGTGTCCCCGGTTGCAGTAATGCAGCCTGCCCAATGGGGTTCGACTCGGGGCATGGGGCTCCCTCAAAATTGTGTGCAGACTGTTCAGGGACAGGCGCGTCCATCATTTGTGAATATGACTCCACAGGGGGCACGTAGCATGGGTGCAAACAGTCTGTTGGCGCCTGGGTCTGTCCTACAGAGGTCAGCGGTATGTTTTCTAACTGAAATGTAGGTTTGTTTACTATAAAATACCCACGGCTTTCGGCAAATGCTACCACATCTTCCAGGGATTGCAGAGGCTTGAGCTCGCTGAATAGTAGCCCTTAGCCGCGACAAGTCTAAGTCGATCTTTGGCGATAGCCAAGTTTTTTTTTATCTCCGAGACGCTTTCGGACCTCATGCACACCCTTCTCAGATGTGTGGACAGATATCTCGTCACCCTGTGGCACACGGGGCAAGTCAGCGGTGTACGTTGGTGGATGTGGGGAAATAAGCAACACAAACGTTCACTGCGGTTTTACAACCGTGCAACATGGGGTCCGCCGCAGCCTGGTGTGGCGGTTACATTCTCCTATATGTGGGCGACAAATAACTTCTACTTACCGCTTCATAGCGACACGTTTCCCGCAGTCAAATTGAGCTTTAAAGTCCTTGCATCTGCAGCGGAGGTGATCTGAATTTCTGCCGCACACATCCAGGCTGCATCAGCCGCTCGGCTGATTAGTTTCCGCTCTAGGGGCTAATCACTGCTCTCGCGTAACAGGTGATGAGTCGCTCGCACGGGTGCAAATCACCTGTAGTGCTGCTGGAAATATTCAAACCTGGATATATTCCTCCGTATCTTCTATACGGCATCACAGGGGTTGAGGCACCCATAAGGCAGCCACCTGCACGGTTGAAAAGCATCAGCAGCGTTGACGGAAAAAACCTAACCTATCTCATATACGTTTGTTCTATTGCGCTATATGAGAGGAACCTAATTTTCAGACATTTGGTTTGCGAGGTTAGCTTATGGGAAATATCTGTGTGCAGGAAACTTCCAGAGAGGTAGGAAATGTCAGTGAGCGCATCCGATTTCAGTTCCAGAGCGATTTGCCCGATGAGTCCTTCACACTTAGTCTTTTTCAGAAGTCAGAATTTTGACTTCCAGGACCCGCCAAACGTTGGTAAATTGAATCCGCTCACCAGTTCCAAGTGTTTTGAGGTGTCCCCGGTTGCAGTAATGCAGCCTGCCCACTAGATGTCGAAAAAGAGACAAAAAGTGAAAAAGAACCAGAATGAGGAAATTCCAGGGAGCCGAATCCGCCTGACAGTTCCAGGCGATCGGGTACTTTTTGGCATGCGTCCCTAAAGTGGGTGTAGGGTGACACTCCATGCAAAGACCCAGTTTTGCACACCACCGGCAGAATATATGAGAGAGAGGTACCTCTCAGCCCCGACACATTTCGACTCATTTAAGCTGGTTTTCACCTCCGTAGGCCCGGCTACGCGTTTTGGCTATGAGTCCCTGTTCGGCTGGAGGTCTGCACCTTGGCTGAACCCAGGCTTCCGCAGCTGCGTGGGGGGACTTTTGCTGGTTGCCTATCCCAAGTCAGAGAGGTGTTCCTGGGTTGAAGTGAGCCTGGCCAGAACCCCCCCCCCCCGTGGGCCCTGGTTCTCCACATGGGGGTGCCTCAAGGCTAAAATCTGGATTTTTAGGCTGAGGAGAGGCTCCATGAGGGCGGATGCTTTTGTGGCTTCGACCCCAGTGCTGTTCCATATCCAGTACCCCCTCTGCAAGGGCCCCTGTACCCGAGTCGCGCTTCCAGGACTTGTGGGCACGTATCTCCCGACGACAGGGGTTTGCAGCCTCCGTACTTGGGCAAGTCCTTCCACGCACACCTGCTCTTCCTCCGATCGATCTGGCGCAGCGCTCCCGGGTGAGGAGGTGGCGCCGCTCGCTCGGCCCGGGCTTTGGAGCCCGCGCCGGCTTAAGGTGAGCGGTACCCTTCCTCCTCTACCCCCGGGCTTTCGACACCTATCTTTGGGCGCGCACGCCGGCCTCGCCTCCCGTCCGTGGAGGTGGCCGAGCCGTGGGGAGTTTTACCCGACCCAAGCGAAGGCAGCGGTCCGACGACCCGCACGTGCGAACGGCATGGTGCCCACCCACCAAGGCGTGGGGGCCCGTCATCCGAATCGCTGCTTGTGCGGGGAAGCACAACTATCTCCGAGGGCGGCCCTTTTCTTCCAGATGCGTACACGGCCAGCGGAGGCCCGCGCCGCCCCTCGTGTCCGAAAGGGCGGCCTCTGCGGCGGTGGCGACAGCGGCGGTGGTGGGTGGCGTCTCCGCGCCACTGCCGAGCTTCGCGCTTTCCAGTCTTTTCCCGGATCCCTATGTCAGTGGGGAGGATGACAGAGGTGTGGAGGCAGGCGAAGGGGGTTCTCACCGTGCAAGGGCGCCTGTACCCGAGTCGCGCTTCCAGGACTCGTGGGCACGTATCTCCCGACGACAGGGGTTTGCAGCCTCCGTACTTGGGCAAGTCCCTCCACGCACCCCTGCTCTTCCTCCGATCGATCTGGCGCAGCGCTCCCGGGTGGGGAGGTGGCGCCGCTCGCTCGGCCCGGGCTTTGGAACCCGCGTCGGCTTAAGGTGAGCGGTCCTTTTCCTCCTCTACCCCCGGGTTTTCGACACCTATCTTTGGGCGCGCACGCCGACCTCGCTTCCCGTCCGTGGAGGTGGCCGAGCCGTGGGGAGTTTGACGCGACCCAAGGGAAGGCAGCTGTCTGACGACCCGCACGTGCGAACGGCATGGTGCCCACCCACCAAGGCGTGGGGGCCCGTCGTCTGAATCGCTCCCTGTGTGGGGAAGCACAAGTATCTCCGAGGGCGGCCCTTTTCCTAAAGATGCGTACACGGCCAGCGGAGGCCCGCGCCGCCCCTCGTGTCCGAAAGGGCGGCCTCCGCGGCGGTGGCGATAGCGGCGGTGGTGGGTGGCGTCTCCGCGCCACTGCCGAGCTTCGCGCTTTCCAGTCTTTTCCCGGATACCTGTGTCAGTGGGGAGGATGACAGAGGTGTGGAGGCAGGCGAAGGGGGTTCTCACCGTGCAATGGCGCCTGTACCCGAGTCGCGCTTCCAGGACTCGTGGGCACGTATCTCCCGACGACAGGAGTTTGCAGCCTCCGTACTTGGACAAGTCCCTCCACGCACCCCTGCTCTTCCTCCGATCGATCTGGCGCAGGGCTCCCGGGTGGGGAGGTGGCGCCGCTCGCTCGGCCCGGGTTTTGGAGCCCGCGCCTGCTTAAGGTGAGCGGTCCCCTTCCTTCTCTACCCCCGGGCTTTCGACACCTATCTTTAGGCGCGTACGCCGGCCTCCCGTCCGCGGAGGTGGCCGAGCCTTGGGGAGTTTGACCCGACCCCAGTGAAGGCAGCGGTCTGACGACCCGCACGGGCTAACGGCGGGGCGCCCACCCACCCAAGTGTGGGGCCCCTTCGTCCGAATCGCTCCCTGTGCAGGGATGCACAACGATCTTCTCCGAGGGTGGCCCTTTTCTTCCAGATGTGTACCTGGCCAGGTCGGCCTCCGCGGCGGTGGCGATAGCGGCGGCGGTGGGTGGCGTCCCTGCGCCACTGCCGAGCTTCGCAATTTCCAGTCTTTTCCCGAGCCCCTACGTCAGTGGGGAGGACGACAGAGGTGTGGAGGCAGGCGAAGGGCGTTCTCACCGTGCGGTGTGCCCCAGCCCGACCGTCGCCTTTCCCCCTCGACCTTCGTCCTCCCAGGCGGCTCGGCAGGGAGAAGGAGAGAGAGAGAGCGAGAGAGGGAGAGTGGAAACCCCAGAGCCGAGGGGTTATATGGAGAACGGGAGAAGGAGCGAGGGCCAAGAGGTAGGGAGTACGGTGAAAGGCCGACCTGGGATTCCCCCGCGCTCCCGCCCCCCGGGGCGCGGAGCAGCCCTGGGAAGAAAAGCCGCTCGGGCATCCCTTTGAGGTTACGGGCACGAGCGGGAAGAGGGACTACGCTGGAGGGCGAAGCCGACACGGCCAGGCCGACGACCTCCGCGTCGCCGGGTTAGTGCCGGAGCCGCGGCGGACCCCGAGGGCCAGCCCCCCTCTCGCAATCCTCGTGCCTGCCCGCCGGTGGGTCGAGGACCCCCCGCGGCGGAGGCAGGTCTAAGCCAGACGGTGGCGCCGCATAGGCCCACCCCCACACGCCATCTCCCCGAGCGACCCCGTGTGTCGTCTTGGGTGCGGTTGGTGAGACGGGGGCGGCCGTGGCATCCTCCGGAGGCCAGTCACCTCGCCCTCCCCGTGCAAGGGGTGTTTTCCAGACACCTGCCGCTTCGGGACCACGCACTGCATAGCGAGCTGCTCCTCCCGCACATGTCCCCGGTGCTGCGAGGGCTCCGTTCCCCGGCCCCCCCAGGGAAGCCCCACACCATCCCACATCCTCTCCTGGATGCCGCATGCCCTACCTATACCCGTTCCGTCCGGGCGCCCTGCTGCCACGGGGCTCTTCCGCCGCCCTCTCTTCCCGCAGGCCTCTCCTCTCCCGAACCTCGATGCGGTCCAGTCGTGTTGGGGGGCTACCTGGTTGATCCTGCCAGTAGCATATGCTTGTCTCAAAGATTAAGCCATGCACGTGTAAGTACACACGGACGGTACAGTGAAACTGCGAATGGCTCATTAAATCAGTTATGGTTCCTTTGATCGCTCCAAACCGTTGACTCGGACAACTGTGGTAATTCTAGAGCTAATACGTGCAAACGAGCGCTGACCGCCAGGGATGCGTGCATTTATCAGACGAAAACCAATCCGGGGTCCCGGGCGCGGCGTCGGGACGGTCCTCCGTGGCCTCCCCCCTGCTGCGCTCTCACAAGAAGTGGAGGAGGTGTGGCCTGTGTTCCTAGCTGAGTGAGAGCTGTGTGGAGGAGCTCCTGGGAAGCTCCAACTAGGACTTTTTTCTAAGCCCGACCCTTGCCTCTTCGTTTTCCCAGGACCGAGGCAGGGGTGTCGGGGGGCATCCCCGGGCTCCGGCCCTCCCGGTCTGGGCCGGGTGGGGTCGGAGGACTGGATATGGATCCATCGGAGGACTCTGTGAGCAGGTCTGGGAGGCTGTCCCAGCGTGAAGCGGCTACGGTGAGCATGCCGGCATCGGCTAACAAGGTGACTGGCAAGCCCAAGGGAAGCAAGGGGAGTGCCCCATGGGCCGAGAGGGGCCCGGACGAGTCGGCGGAGGCTTTCTCCCAGCGGGTGGTGGAGATGTTGTGGTGCCACGAAAAGGGGAAGGTGGCACTGGCGAAACTCCTGCTGGAGTTGCGGCAGGCCAAGGCGCTATATAATGCAGCAGCCCAGAGGAAGCGCCCGGCGATCGCCACGCAAATCCAGAGGGTCAAGGAGCCCTGTCCCACCCCCTGTCCCGCCCACCATAGCGCTGGGTGCTGCCCCAGGGGTTACCCCAGCCATGGAGGAGGAGAAGGTGGGGGGTGGAGTAAGAGGCGCACTGTTAGTGAGAGCAGAGGATAGTGTGGGTGCGGGCACAAAGGCTGGGGGATCGCGGTCCGGGGCTCCGCCCCTTGCCCTGCCCACCTCGGCGCTCAGCGTGGCCACCATGAGAGACACGTGGAACTGCGGAGCCCAGCGGCACCCGGTCTGCCGACCCTCCCCTAGCCCCGCCCACCTCGGCGCTCGGAGTGGCCACCATGAGAGACACACGTGGAACTGCAGAGCCCAGCGGCTCCCGGTCTGCCGACCCGCCCCTAGCCCTGCCCAACTGAGTGCTCGGCATGGCCACCATGAGAGGCACACGTGGAACTGCAGAGCCCAGCGGCACCCGATCTGCTGGCCCGCCCCTAGCCCCGCCCACCTCGGCGCTCGGCGTGGCCAGCATGAGAGACACATGTGGAACTGCAGAGCCCAGCGGCACCCGGTCTGCCGGCCCGCCCCTAGACCCGCCCACCTCAGATCTCTGCACGGCCACCATGAGAGGCACACGTGGAACTACCGAGCCCAGCGGCCCCAAGTCTGCCAACCAGCTCCAAGCCCCACCCACCTCGGCGCTCGGCACGGTCACCATGACAGGCACACGTGGAACTACCGAGCCCAGCGGCCCCCAGTCTGCCAACCAGCCCCAAGCCCCGCCCACCTCGTCGCTCGGCGCGGCCACCATGAGAGCCGCAAGTGGAACTACAGAGCCCAGCAGTTCCCGATCTGCTGGTCCGCCTCTAGTCCCGCCCACCGCAGCGCTCGGCACTGCCTCTGTACAGTCTGTGGGCGGAGGGAAGGAGGGAGGCAGGAGGGACATGAAAGAAAAAGCAGCTAGCAATGCTTATAGTACCACAAGGCTCAGCAAGCCTTGCGCCGGTGCCCCGCCCCTCGTCCTGCCCACCGCAGCACCTGGAGTTGCCCAGAAGAAACCTGCGGCTGGGAGGGAGGCAGCAGGAAAAACAGCAGGGAAGACAGAGGCGGATCCAGGAACAGTGTCCCAGGAGGTGGCAGTAATCCCGGTCGAGCAGCCTGCCAGCGTTACTGGGGAGCCTCCTAAATCTTCCGGTCTGCGTCCTGAGCAGGTGGCGCTGCCTGACTCCAGCACATCAGAGGAGGAGGACATGGAGGCGTCTTCGGGCTCCGGGGGGATCATGGCGGCCATCCGGTTGCTGGAGTCCCCGGTGAACCTCCAGCATTTTTGTTTCGGGGATGAAGATCCGGGACCCGGAAAGGAGAAGAAGGGGCGCAAGAAGAAGGCACAGGAGACGGTGAGTATGCGTTACGTGTTTAATGATGATACTGATGCTGCTGTCTCCTGTGTAACCCCCGCCGGTCAAGGGCGCCCAGATCATGAAGTTGGTCCTCGGCGCAGGTCCGGTGGGGAGAGTAAAGGCAAATGTAAGGCGAGTGGTGATGGTGTGGCGATCCCTACGGAGGACAGTAGGGATGGCAAAGGGTCATCGCTGGCGGTGGCGCCAGACATATTCAGTGTGGTGAAGTTCCCATCTCTGTCTCCCATGGCCTCTGGGTCTCGGGCAGAGGGAGGTGGGGGTTGTGGCGGTGGAGCCGAAGCAGCTTTTTCAGAGATCTTGGCTGATGTCCGGAGGATGGTGGGGGAGGAGAGAGCCTCTGCTTCCATATCTGGCCAGAGGGTTGAGGGGCCGCATGCTGGGGACAAGGCTGCTGGGGGTAAACCGGCCGGGGTGTCTGCACCTGTGAGGTTGGTAAAACCCGGCGCCCAAAATCCCGGCCCCTGTGATACCCAGCGCATGAATATTGGAGGGTCCAAGGTGGCAGAGGGGGAGAAGGGGAGTAAGGACAATGCTGCGGATGTGGTGAGTGTCCTGAAACCCCCCCCAGTGATGCCGGGACCTTGGGTAAAGCAGTTAGTACCCCACCTGTTCTGGCTGGCATGGATGGGGTGCATGAGGTGGGGATGAATGGGGTACATGAAGGAGGTGAGGATGTAGGTGAGGATGCAGGTATGGAAGTGGTGAGTGGTACGGCTGGTGGTGATGGTAGTGGTCCAGGGGTGGTAGGTGAGGCTGTGAGGCAGAGTGTGAGTGTGAATGAGGGGCCAAGTGTGAGGCCAAGGAATCCCGGTTCGTTGGCGGACTCGATAGAGGGCGGTTCACATGTCCGCACCTTTGCGGCGGCCGCTGCCGCGGGTAGTGGAGGTTCCTTGTCAGGGGACGCTGGGCAGGGTTACTTGCAATGGCGTCTACTGGGGAGAGTTGTCCATTACAGTGGAGGTAGGGAGGTAGATTTATCGTTCTGGATAGACCGACATGGTCTGTCCGCCTTCCGAGAGTTAGGGGCAGAGAACGTTACGTGGTCTCTGCCGACAGCAGGGCAGGGTGGCGTCCGTAGGAATGTGGTCCGTCTCCGGTGGGAAGGCAATGAAATGTGCCCCTCTAGGGACAAGGTGGTGAAGCTTTTCCTGGGGATGGGCTTCAGGGCTGATGACATCTATGCCTTGATTCATCCCTATGGTGCCACCTTTTTCGACGTCAGCTTTGTGAGATCAGAGGGCCTAGAGCTCTTCTGGTCTCAGTATGAGCTGGCTCGGATTTGCCCTGAATGGCGAGGGTTTATAGTCCAGGCTATCTCTCGCCAAAACTCAGTGAAGAAAGTGACCGTGCTCACCAGTAACGAGTCACTTTCTGAGATGGACATCATGAGCAGGTATGGGGAGGTGGTCCAGATTTCCCAAAAAGAATCTGGACAAGCATGGCATCTGGTCAGGGGCCTGGACCTTTATGGTAAAACTGAAGGTCTTGGGTTACTCGGTTACCCACATTCCCACTTCAACATTCTTGGGAAGGGACCGAATCCTGATCTTTTACCAGGGGCAGCCGAAGTTGTGCCACAGGTGCGGCAGCCCCTCTCACTTCAGCGCGGGGTGCAAGGTGGAGAAGTGCGCGATGTGTGGAGGGGTGGGTCATCTGGCCGCAACCTGTAGGGACATTCGGTGTAATCTGTGTGGTGTCTTGGGACACCCGTTTAGTCGCTGTCCGCGCTCCTATGCCAATGTTGGCCTGAATTCGGGAGGTGCTGGTAGGGAGGAGGCGAGGACCAGACCAGCCGGTGAAGGGACTAGCGGCGGCGTAGGAAGTAAGGGACCGGTGAGGAGCAGAACTCCCCCTGAGGCGGGAGGGAAAGAACAGCGTCCGAGGAGAGTGGATTATGTCCCTGCCTCTGGTCCCTAGTTCGGGGGAGCATGCAGCTGAGGTCCCGGACAGTGAGATAAACGAAGAGGTCAGGAGGATGGTCAGGGAGGATGGGGCCACCTCTCCCTTATCCTCATCCAGTGAAGGTGTGGATGAGGGGGGGAATGAAGAGTGGCAGCAGCAAAAGAAGAGGGAGAAGAAAAGGGTGAGGAAGAAGGGTAACTCGAAGGAGAAGGCCACCCGGGGCCAGATGCCAAAGGAAGGCTCTTCCTTCCTTCCTCCGGTGGAGCTCTCCAACCAGTACCAGGCCCTAAGCGAGTCTCCCTTGTCTTCAGATGGGTAGGAAGAGGGGGGTCTGGTGCTGGGGGTTGCGGACAAGGATGTAGGGGCTAAAGGGGGCACCAGGCCCTCAACATCGGGGGTCGGGGAAATCGGGCCTCTGGTGGTGGGGGTCGACCCAGGGCCTCCTGACAAAGGCAAGGGTGCGCCTGAAACAGTTGTGCCCGTTAAAGTTGTGTCTGGAACAGCAGGTATGGATGTGTCGGTGTGCCTGAAACGTGCTATATTGTCCTCTGAGGAGGAAAATGGAGCACATGTAAAGGGTAAGGGGGGTGGGAAGAAGGTCGCTGTCCAACCTGATCACTCATGATGGCGGCACTCACCCCGTTGACGCTGGCGACCATTAATGTTGCCAGCATAAAGTCTGATGCGGCTAGGTTCACGGCCTCTCATTTTCTCGGCCAGCTTGATGCCGACATTTTGTTTTTGCAGGAGACCAGGTTGGCCGATCTCACGTCCCTTAAAAAAGCTAAGAGGGAGTGGGTACACGGGCCTTCCTATTGGTCTCTTGCGGCTGAGCCGTATAGCGAGGTGGCGGTCCTTTTCAAGACCGCAGATGTAGTATGCCGACGGGTTATTGAGTTGGAAATGGGGAGGTACTTGATCTTGGATGTGTTCATAAGGGGACAAGAGCTTCAGCTCATAAACATCTATGGTCCCCAGACTAAGTGGGACCGCAAGTGTCTCTTTATGAGTATTAAACCCTTTTTGTTTTGTAGCCGACAGGTGGTCTTTGGAGGGGACTTCAACAATGTCTCGAGGCCCCAAGACAGAGGAGGTTCCAGAGACCGGTTGGCCTACGACAGCGTCGCCTTGAATAGCATAGTTAGTGAGGCTCGCCTAGTGGATGTCCACATCCGGAACACCACGGGCCACGCGGGTTACACTTATTTCAGAGGTAGTCAGACTAGGTCTAGAATAGACAGGTTTTATTTGAAGGAGGAGGCAGTCTCTTCACCTTTATCGGTGGTAGAGGTTGAATTCTCCGACCACTGCCTGATTATGTTTTCTCTGAATGTTACAGAGACTCCTCGGATGGGAAGAGGTTTTTGGAAGCTGAATTCGTCACTCCTGAAGGAAGCAGCTGTAAGACGGTCCTTTGAGGATTTCTTTCAAAGTCAGGTACCGCTACTGGGCCTTGGTAACACTAAGTCAGAGTGGTGGGAGATCTTCAAACATCGGGTGGCGAGATTCTTCCGCCAGCTTTCTAACCTCAGAAGCCTGAACAGGGATCTCCTGTATCAGGGCCTGAGGAGGAAACTCGAGGAACTTGTCTCGACTGGGGGTGGCCGTGAGGACATCACCAGGGTGAAAGCCTTACTCAATAGATGTCAGTATGATAGGCACACATCTTTGGTTTTTGAGAGGGACTTCGGGAAGTATCGCTCACCCGACCCTTACAGAAACTGCAAGATGTCAGTAAGTAGTAAGATAGTGGCGGGTCTGAGGGACAGTGCAGGATCCCTGACCAGGTCCAGGTCAGGGATCTTGGAGGTCGTCAGATCCTTTTACTTACATCTCTTGGGGAGGAAGGAGCTGGATCGAGATGAGACGTCGGCTTTCCTGGCTGAGGACATTCCTGAATCAGGGATAGACCCCTCGCTCGATGTCTTGGTGGATGAGATGAAAGAAGAGGAAGTTAGACTGGCAATTGACGGGCTCCAGCTCAAAAAATCACCAGGTCCGGACGGCTTAACGTCGGAGTTCTACAGGACCTTTAATGACCTTTTGGTCCCCTTATTGACTCAGGTTTTTAATGAGTGTTTCTCCTCGGGCACTCTTCCGAGATCAATGAGGTTGATCCTTCTTTCTAAGGGAAAGGATCCGTCGCACATTGAGAACTGGAGGCCCATAGCGCTTCTCAATGTGGACAGGAAGGTTTTGGCTAAAGTACTCTTTAACAGGTTAGTGAAGTTTGCGCCACGGCTCCTTTCGGAGTCCCAGCACTGCTGTGTTCCTGGCCGTAGCACTTTTAGTGCTGTTCTCGGTGTCCGGGAGGCTGTGGAGCAGGGTAGGGCTGGCCTCTGGAAGGGGGGGTATCTGCTGTCCTTGGATCAGGCCAAAGCCTTTCACCGGGTTGATCACGAGTACCTGTGGTCCGCTCTTCTGAGGTATGGTCTGCCAGGGAGGTTCGTGGACTGGCTGAAGACATTGTACAGAGGGGCGGAGAGTTTCCCACTTGTGAATGGTTGGATTGGACAGGCCTTTGCGGTGGGCTCTGGCGTTCGTCAGGGATGTCCTCTCAGTCCCCTGCTGTATGTGTTCGCGATTGATCCCTTCATAAGGAGGGTGGATCGTGGACCAGTAGCGGGGGTGAGGATGGACCAGGCGGCCGATCGGGAGGCCGCCCTGAAGGTAGTGGCCTATGCTGATGATGTCTCTGTTTTTGTCTCCTCGGAAGAGGAGGTGCGGGCAGTGATGTCTGAGGTGGAGGGCTACTCCAGGGCCTCTGGTTCCATTGTCAATCGGAGCAAGTGTGGGAGTCTTTGGCTGGGGGGAGGAGATCCCAGGTTTGATCTCCCGGACACCCTCCCAGAGCCCCAAGAGTATGCCAAGATCCTAGGCGTTGAATTTGGCCAGGGTGATTACCCAACCAAAAACTGGGAAGGTAGACTTAAAACTGCCGCCCAGAGAGTGGACCAGTGGAAGGGTTGGTCTTTGACCCTGAGGGAAAGGGTGAGCTTGTGCAAAGGTTTCCTGCTCCCATTGTTAATGTATCTAGGCAGCGTTTGTATTTTGCCAGAGCCTTCCAACTGTTATGGGGAAACAGGCTGAACCTAGTCAAGCGGGAGGTTACTTACCGTACGAGGAGACTAGGGGGGTTGAATATGGTCAACCCCGTGGTGTTCTTGGTTTGCACCTTTCTTAAGCTAAATATATCAAACCTCTGGAAAGAGAGGGCTCCTCTGTGGGTATTCTCCTGTAGGGGATGGTTGAAGTCCTTCTTCCAGGATTGGGAGACAGGAGGGCGTGTGAAGGATCTTCGCACACCGCACGGGCATCTCCCGGCTTATGTTACCCCGGTTTTGAAAGTAATACACCGGTGGGGTTTGGGAGTGTGGGAGGTGAGGACTCTCACGAGGAAACTTCTCGAGGAGAGGATCTTATCGACCCATTTTCAAAAGCCACTGGCCCTCAGGGACTGCCCAAGTCGGGATCTGGAGGTCGGGTTGCGTCTTTTAAATTCAAAACGGATCCCCGCGAAGTATTGGGACTTGACTTGGCGCTGCTCTCAGGGTAAGCTGTATGTGAGGGACAACTTGAAGTACAGGAACTCCGAGGATAGGAATTATCCTCGTGAGAGTTGTGCTGACACGCTTGAGAGCATGGAGCTCTTCCTGCTTCAGTGTCCCTTTAATGCAGAGGTATGCAACAGGGTGGGCGCTTCCATTGACTGGCCTAGGCTGGCGGGCCTCTCCTACGCTGAGTGAGCCTATGGAGCGTTCAGAGACCTTGGTGGACGGGACCAGTGCACTCTTTTTCTAGTTAGCCTAGTGGTTAGGTTTTTCACATGGAATGCACGGTGTTTAGTGTCGACGGGCAGTAAAATCCTCCCAGTGGGTGAGGTATGTAGCAACATCCTTGGTGACCTGGTGAAGGTGCGCTCCTTGGAGTATGAAAGGCTGGGTGCATCGGGGGCCTCCCATCTCTGGAGGGGCTTCTCCTTCCAGGTGCCTTAGTTCTGGATTGCTCCAAGCCTCCTGGTGGTGGGCTAACTTCTCACCGTAGCTTTTTGTTTTGAGAATGGTATCATGAAAAGGGTTTACAAGCACCGAACCGGTGCGGATGGTAATTTTGTTATTGTTCTTGTTGTTGTTATTATTATTTTTGTCTTATTGTTCTTTTACTTTGGGGGTTAGTTAGGTGGGGTGGGGGTTTTGAGGGGGGTTAAGCATGAACTTGGACTGGCCCAGGCCCAAAACTGTCGGGGTTCGCCCTAAGTCCGGAAGGACTTTTTCGGAACTTGGAGGCCGGTTCGGGTTGGGGGTATAGTGAGAGTTGGGGTAGTGTATGTGTTACTCATGATTTAAATGTTGTGTGTTATTTCATATGGTTTATGTGGTTTATATTTTGTTATATGTATTTTGCTTCTGCATCTCTGGTTTTTGTTACGGCAGAATCAGGTGTAAGTCTGGAGGAAGTTTGAGGTATGTTTGGATAGGCTGTGGTTGTATGGTGGTTGTCAGGCAGGTGGGGTCCCTTGTATATACATTGTTTATGTATCGGTTATATTGCTGGAAATTGTTTTCGTTACTTGTACTAGTTTGTGTTTTTACATTTATAATAAAATAGAGTTCCAGCTCCAGTAGTGTACACTAAAGCTGCCGCAGTTAAAAAGCTCGTAGTTGGATCTTGGGATCGAGCTGGCGGTCTGCCGCAAGGCGTGCTACCGCCAGTCCCAGCCCCTTTGCCTTGGGGCGCCTCCCCGATGCTCTTGACTGAGTGTCCCGGGGGCCCGAAGCGTTTACTTTGAAAAAATTAGAGTGTTCAAAGCAGGCAGCCACGTTTTTTTGGCAAATTTCTGACTCTTTGAAAATTTCAATTTTTTGTGAAAATTTCCGCTAAATGAGGGAATACTATGTTATAGGGCATCCCAGGAGGGCTCCAAATGTGTGGGTAAAATATACATCCCACGTGGGGAAAATTGAAAAAAAGTTGAAAAAAAAATTTTGCGGACTTAGAAAATTTTTCAACTTGTGTCAGACTTCCAGAGAGGGGAAAATGTGAGTGAGCGCATCCGATTTCAGTTCCAGAGCGATTCGCCCGATGAGTCCTTCATACTTAGTCTTTTTCAGAAGTCAGAATTTTGACTTCCAGGACCCGCCAAACGTTGGTAAATTGAATCCGCTCACCAGTTCCAAGTGTTTTGAGGTGTCCCCGGTTGCAGTAATGCAGCCTGCCCACTAGATGTCGAAAAAGAGACAAAAAGTGAAAAAGAACCAGAATGAGGAAATTCCAGGGAGCCGAATCCGCCTGACAGTTCCAGGCGATCGGGTACTTTTTGGCATGCGTCCCTAAAGTGGGTATAGGGTGACACTCCATGCAAAGACCCAGTTTTGCACACCACCGGCAGAATATATGAGAGAGAGGTACCTCTCAGCCCCGACACATTTCGACTCATTTAAGCTGGTTTTCACCTCCGTAGGCCCGGGTACGCGTTTTGGCTATGAGTCCCTGTTCGGCTGGAGGTCTGCACATTGGCTGAACCCAGGCTTCCGCAGCTGCGTGTGGGGACTTTTGCTGGTTGCCTATCCAAAGTCAGAGAGGTGTTCCTGGGTTGAAGTGAGCCTGGCCAGACCCCCCCCCGCGGGCCCTGGTTCTCCACATGGGGGCGCCTCAAGGCTAAAATCTGGATTTTTAGGCTGAGGAGAGGCTCCATGAGGGCGGATGCTTTTGTGGCTTCGACCCCAGTGCTGTTCCACATCCAGTACCCCCTTTGCAAGGGCGCCTGTACCCGAGTCGCGCTTCCAGGACTCGTGGGCACGTATCTCCCGACGACAGGGGTTTGCAGCCTCCGTACTTGGGCAAGTCCCTCCACGCACCCCTGCTCTTCCTCCGATCGATCTGGCGCAGCGCTCCCGGGTGGGGAGGTGGCGCCGCTCACTCGGCCCGGGCTTTGGAGCCCGCGCCGGCTTAAGGTGAGCGGTCCCCTTCCTCCTCTACCCCCGGGCTTTCGACACCTATCTTTGGGCGCGCACGCCGGCCTCGCCTCCCGTCCGTGGAGGTGGCCGAGCCATGGGGAGTTTTACCTGACCCAAGCGAAGGCAGCGGTCCGACGACCCGCACGTGCGAGCAGCATGGTGCCCACCCACCAAGGCGTGGGGGCCCGTCGTCCGAATCGCTCCCTGTGCGGGGAAGCACAACTATCTCCGAGGGCGGCCCTTTTCTTCCAGATGCGTACACGGCCAGCGGAGGCCCGCGCCGCCCCTCGTGTCCGAAAGGGTGGCCCCCGCGGCGGTGGCGACAGCAGCTGTGGTGGGTGGCGTCTCCGCGCCACTGCCGAGCTTCGCGCTTTCCAGTCTTTTCCCGGATCCCTATGTCAGTGGGGAGGACGACAGAGGTGTGGAGGCAGGCGAAGGGGGTTCTCACCGTGCAAGGGTACCTGTACCCGAGTTGCGCTTCCAGGACTCGTGGGCACTTATCTCCCGACGACAGGGGTTTGCAGCCTCCGTACTTGGGCAAGTCCCTCCACGCACCCCTGCTCTTCCTCCGATCGATCTGGCGCAGCGCTCCCGGGTGGGGAGGTGGTGCCGCTCGCTCGGCCCGGGCTTTGGAGCCCGCGCCGGCTTAAGGTGAGCGGTCCCCTTCCTCCTCTACCCCCGGGCTTTCGACACCTATCTTTGGGCGCGCAAGCCGGCCTCGCCTCCCGTCCGTGGAGGTGGCCTAGCCGTGGGGAGTTTTACCCGACCCAAGCGAAGGCAGCGGTCCGACGACCCGCACGTGCGAACGGCATGGTGCCCACCCACCAAGGCGTGGGGGCCCGTCGTCCGAATCGCTCCCTGTGCGGGATAGCACAACTATCTCCGAGGGCGGCCCTTTTCTTCCAGATGCGTACACGGCCAGCGGAGGCCCGCGCCGCCCCTCGTGTCCGAAAGGGCGGCCTCCGCGGCGGTGGCGACAGCAGCGGTGGTGGGTGGCGTCTCCGCGCCACTGCCGAGCTTCGCGCTTTCCAGTCTTTTCCCGGATCCCTATGTCAGTGAGGAGGACGACAGAGGTGTGGAGGCAGGCGAAGGGGGTTCTCACTGTGCAAGGGCGCCTGTACCCGAGTCGCGCTTCCAGGACTCGTGAGCACGTATCTCCCGACGACAGGGGTTTGCAGCCTCCGTACTTGGGCAAGTCCCTCCACGCACCCCTGCTCTTCCTCCGATCGATCTGGCGCAGCGCTCCCTGGTGGGGAGGTGGCGCCGCTCGCTCAGCCCGGGCTTTGGAGCCCGCGCCGACTTAAGGTGAGCGGTCCCCTTCCTCCTCTACCCCCGGGCTTTTGACACCTATCTTTGAGCGCGCACGCTGGCCTCCCGTCCGCGGAGGTGGCCGAGCCGTGGGGCGTTTGAGCCGACCCCAGCGAAGGCAGCGGTCCGACGACCCGCACGGGCTAACGGCGGGGCGTCCACCCACCCAGGCGTGGGGTCCGTCGTCCGAATCGCTCCCTGTGCGGGGATGCACAACGATCTTCTCCGAGGGCGGCCCTTTTCTTCCAGATGTGTACCCGGTCAGCGGAGGCCCACGCCGCCCCTCGTGTCCGACAGGGCGGCCTCCGCGGCGGTGGCGATAGCGGCGGCGGTGGGTGGCGTCTCCGCGCCACTGCCGAGCTTCGCGCTTTCCAGTCTTTTCCCGGATCCCTATGTCAGTGAGGAGGACGACAGAGGTGTGGAGGCAGGCGAAGGGGGTTCTCACTGTGCAAGGGCGCCTGTACCCGAGTCGCGCTTCCAGGACTCGTGAGCACGTATCTCCCGACGACAGGGGTTTGCAGCCTCCGTACTTGGGCAAGTCCCTCCACGCACCCCTGCTCTTCCTCCGATCGATCTGGCGCAGCGCTCCCTGGTGGGGAGGTGGCGCCGCTCGCTCAGCCCGGGCTTTGGAGCCCGCGCCGACTTAAGGTGAGCGGTCCCCTTCCTCCTCTACCCCCGGGCTTTTGACACCTATCTTTGAGCGCGCACGCTGGCCTCCCGTCCGCGGAGGTGGCCGAGCCGTGGGGCGTTTGAGCCGACCCCAGCGAAGGCAGCGGTCCGACGACCCGCACGGGCTAACGGCGGGGCGTCCACCCACCCAGGCGTGGGGTCCGTCGTCCGAATCGCTCCCTGTGCGGGGATGCACAACGATCTTCTCCGAGGGCGGCCCTTTTCTTCCAGATGTGTACCCGGCGGTGGCGATAGCGGCGGCGGTGGGTGGCGTCTCCGCGCCACTGCCGAGCTTCGCGATTTCCAGTCTTTTCCCGAGCCCCTACGTCAGTGGGGAGGACGACAGAGGTGTGGAGGCAGGCGAAGGGGGTTCTCACCGTGCGGTGTGCCCCAGCCCGACCGTCGCCTTTCCCCCTCGACCCTCGTCCTCCCAGGCGGCTCGGCAGGGAGAAGGAGAGAAAGAGCGAGAGAGGGAGAGTGGAAACCCCAGAGCCGAGGGGTTATATGGAGAACGGGAGAAGGAACGAGGGCCAAGAGGTAGGGAGTACCCGCAGGCCTCTCCTCTCCCGAACCTCTACGCGGTCCAGTCGTGATGGGGGGCTACCTGGTTGATTCTGCCAGTAGCATATGCTTGTCTCAAAGATTAAGCCATGCACGTGTAAGTACACACGGACGGTACAGTGAAACTGCGAATGGCTCTTTAAATCAGTTATGATTCCTTTGATCGCTCCAAACCGTTGACTCGGACAACTGTGGTAATTCTAGAGCTAATACGTGCAAACGAGCGCTGGCCGCCAGGGATGCGTGCATTTATCAGACCAAAACCAATCCGGGGTACCAGGCGCGGCGTCGGGACGGCCTCCGCGGCCTCCCCCCTGCTGCGCTCTCACCGTAAGCTTTGCGACTCTGGATAACCTCGGGCCGATCGCATTTCCCCGTGACGGCGACGATCCATTCGGGTGTCTGCCCTATCAACTTTTGATGGTACTTTCTGTGCCTACCATGGTGACCACGGGTAACGGAGAATCAGGGTTCGATTCCGGAGAGCGAGCCTGAGAAACGGCTACCACATCCAAGGAAGGCAGCAGGCGCGCAAATTACCCACTCCCGACCCGGTGAGGTAGTGACGAAAAATAACAATACAGGACTCTTTCGAGGCTCTGTAATTGGAATGAGTACACTTTAAATCCTTTAACGAGGATCTATTGGAGGGAAAGTCTGGTGCCAGCAGCCGCGGTAATTCCAGCTCCAGTAGTGTACACTAAAGCTGCTGCAGTTAAAAAGCTCGTAGTTGGATCTTGGGATCGAGCTGGCGGTCTGCCGCAAGGCGTGCTACCGCCAGTCCCAGCCCCTTTGCCTTGGGGTGCCTCCCGGATGCTCTTGACTGAGTGTCCCGGGGGCCCGAAGCGTTTACTTTGAAAAAATTAGAGTGTTCAAAGCAGGCAGCCACGCCTGAATACTCCAGCTAGGAATAATGGAATAGGACTCCGGTTCTATTTTGTTGGTTGTCGGAACTGGGGCCATGATTAAGAGGGACGGCCGGGGGCATCCTTATTGCGCCGCTAGAGGTGAAATTCTTGGACCGGCACAAGACGAACCAAAGCGAAAGCATTTGCCAAGAATGTTTTCATTAATCAAGAACGAAAGTCGGAGGTTCGAAGACGATCAGATACCGTCGTAGTTCCGACCATAAATGATGCCAACTGGCGATCCGGCGGCGTCATTCCCATGACCTGCCGAGCAGCGTCCGGGAAACCAAAGTCTTTGGGTTCCGGGGGGAGTATGGTTGCAAAGCTGAAACTTAAAGGAATTGACGGAAGGGCACCACCAGGAGTGGAGCCTGCGGCTTAATTTGACTCAACACGGGAAACCTCACCCGGCCCGGACACGGAAAGGATTGACAGATTGAAAGCTCTTTCTCGATTCTGTGGGTGGTGGTGCATGGGTGTTCTTAGTTGGTGGAGCGATTTGTCTGGTTAATTCCGATAACGAACGAGGCTCCGGCATGCTAACTAGCTACGCGACCCCCCGTGGTCCGCGTCCAGCTTCTTAGAGGGACAAGTGGCGCTCAGCCACACGAGATCGAGCAATAACAGATCTGTGATGCCCTTAGATGTCCAGGGCTGCACGCGCGCTACACTGAACGGACCAGCGTGTGTCTACCCTTCACCGACAGGTGCGGGTAACCTGCTGAACCCCGCTCGTGATGGGGATCGGGGATTGCAATTCTTCCCCGTGAACGAGGAATTCCCAGTAAGTGCGGGTCATAAGCTCGCGTTGATTAAGTCCCTGCCCTTTGTACACACCGCCCGTCGCTACTACCGATTGGATGGTTTAGTGAGGTCCTTGGATTGGCCCTGCCGGGGTCCGCCAAGACCCTGGCGGAGAGCCGAGAAGACGATCGAACTTGACTATCTAGAAGGAAGTAAAAGTCGTAACAAGGTTTCTGTAGGTGAACCTGCAGAAGGATCATTAAGACAGCGATGACCGAACCGAGGAGGCGCGGAGCTGGAAGCCGATTTCCCCGACTGCCTCCCCCTGCCCGAAGGGGGTGTGCGGCTGGGATACTTCCGCTCTGCCTGAGCTACCCGCACGCGGAGGGGCGGCGACGGTCCAGCGAGGGTTATCGCCGTGCGGACGAAGACGACGGGAGGGTGTGGGGAGCCCCTCTTGCTCCGTCGTACCGACGGACACCTGGCCTCTCGGGGGAATCCTGCCGTGTTCCCCCCGCCCAGGAAAAAACCCACATGAAAGGCCGTCCCGGGTACCGTTCGCCCGTGCGCCCCTATACCCCTCTCCCCGGGGTTGCAGGACCGGGGGGTAGGTCGAGAAGTCTCGAGCCCTCCGTTGTTCCCCTCCCCGCCGGAAGGAGGGACGGCGGAGGCCGAGCACCCGGGGCAACAGGGCCAAGAAAAATCCCCGATGCACCCCCTCTGTTGCCGGCCGACGTACTGAAAAACCGGGCGCCCCAGAGCTGCCGGACCCAGAAGCGTGACTCTTAACGGTGGATCACTCGGCTCGCGCGTCGATGAAGAACGCAGCTAGCTGCGAGAATTAGTGTGAATTGCAGGACACATTGATCATCGACACTTCGAACGCACCTTGCGGCCCCGGGTTTCTCCCGGGGCTATGCCTGTCTGAGGGTTGCCCCTCCGTCGATCGCCTCCGTTGCGCAGCTGGGGTCCCGTCGCAAGGGATTTTCAGAGGGAGGCCCGAGGCTTCGCACCCCGACGCCCTCTCTCTCTCTCTCTCTCCCTTACGTCCCCCCAAGGCTAGACCCACCCGCTCGGTTACCCTCCGCCCCGACCCGGAGCGTGCCGTGAGGCTGTCTGTGGAGACACAGGGCTGCCTCCGGAGCTTCCAGGGGTTGGGGGGTAGCCGCCTGGGGCGGCGTGGAAGGGCACGCTCGCAGACCAGACTAAAGACCTCAGATCAGACGTGGCGACCCGCTGAATTTCAGCATATTAATAAGCGGAGGAAAATAAACTAACCAGGATTCCCTCAGTAACGGCGAGTGAAGAGGGAAGAGCCCAGTGCTGAATCCCTGTCCGTCCGGCGGGCGTCGGGAAATGTGGCATACGGGAGACCGGACCACCTCGGCGTCGCTCGGGGGCCCGAGTCCTTCTAATAGTGGCCCCAGCCCGTGGACGGTGGTAGGCCGTGTATTCTACGGTTGGAATAAAAGTGCAGACGAACATTTGAATGACTTTATTATTGGTTGTAATTTTTCTCAGTTTTACACTGGTTTGGTGCACCTAATTGGGATGAGCCGAAAGGTGTTTAAGCCTAGCCTCTCAATAGGCTTCGCTATCGGCCTCATGATTTCCATATTGTCTGCTTGCTGGTTCTCTGAATGACTGGGGGAAGCCAATACAGGTGGCTGACTGTCGTCTCCATCAGTCCGCCTGTCGTCTCCATCAACCTGGCTGTCGTCTCCATCAGCCAGCCTGTCGTCTTCATCAACCTGGCTGTCGTCTCCATCAGCCAGCCTGTCGGCTCCATCAGCCTGGCTGTCATATCCATCAGCCCGCCTGTCGTCTCCATCAACCTGGCTGTCGTCTCCGTCAGCCAGCCTGTTGGCTCCATCAGCATGGCTGTCGTATCCATCAGCCCGCCTGTCGTCTCCATCAACCTGGTTGTCGTCTCCATCAGCCAGCCTTTCGGCTCCATCAGCCTGGCTGTCGTCTCCAACAGCCTGCCCCGAATTTATTACCAATTCATGGGCACGACACATATCCACAAGTGCTTTCTCCTGGTAAACTTTCTCAGCCATACCATTTGTGTGGACCAGATATCGTGCGAATAAGTGTTTTTCGGAATCGGAATATCGTGAGAAAGTCCACGTTTCACATACACGTCGTACAAAATGGCTGGTGACATGTGGAAGGCTGTAGCTGTGGAGGAAAAACAATCAGTGCCTGTAGCTGCATATGATAATTTACACTGGATATTCTTCCCCCACCTTTCATGATAACGCCGGAGAGCAGCGGATGGGTTCATTACGACCTTCCCGGTACATGTCAGAAAAAAGTTTGCGATTTCTCGGCCAGCAGCAATGACAGGTCTGATATGTTCTGCATAGACTTTGAACCACTGAAAAAGAAAAAAAAACTTAATCTCGAGCCAGAGGGTATACCTCAAACGAGTTTTGCATGGGGACAACAGAGGGGTTTCAACCCCATGTGGAGTCGGGTAGCCCGGGTCCCCTGGCTTGTAGAAACCTTACCGAATGTTCTTCCTCTGAAAGCACGAACGATGCTACTTGAGTGGATGCACACTTGTGTGTTTTCACACCGACAATCGTCTTTCGAACACCGCGGTACATGTGATAGGTCCTCCCGTTCCACTCTGAAACCTAAGGTGTAAAAAGAAGGGAGATGATTGAGACGGTTCCGCAATGACCGCTGCCCATGCAGACTAACACTACTTACGGTCAAATTGCGAACAACACCTGGCCTTTGGAGGTGTCTTAGAATCAGAAGGGCCTGGAGGTACAGAATAACTTCCCTTCGGTCCTCTTCTGATCCCCCGTCCTGGACATTCTCTATGCTCGCTAGAAATGTAGGTCTTGCTTCGTCCAGTATTTTCTGGCAGTCATTCGGTGTCTTGGAGGGCTTCATCAGCGTATCGTACCTGTGGGGTGAAATACAGTTATAGCACTTTTTTACCCAACAGCCGATGTTTGGTAAAAATCTCTCAGAATATTGGGTACCTCTTGCTCACTGAGTCTTGGCAGACTCCCCTGTACAACGTCTTACGCAGGTCCTCCGTAAAGTTCATAAACACCTCACACGCCCTGTATAGCTGAGGATTCTCTATGCTCAGTTGTGTGCCCCTCATCTGATAGGTGGTGAATCACCGAATGTGCTTCAGTATTTTGAGGGAGGTCTGGTTCGATAGTTTGAGGCTGCTGAGTTTTTTAAAAAAATCATTCACTTTTGTTGGTTTGGTTAAGTACTCCAGAGTTATAAATCTTGGGTTGATAAAGAAAAGAAACCGCGCAACATTCGATACCTCCTGGTTACAATTAGGGACCCCACGGGTTACTGTCAAATATGTGCGGAAGCTCTTCTACATGGGGCTATTCACTGAGTGACGCATATACAAGCCGGCGGCCGTTCTAGCCAGGGAGCTTTCGTTTCTCCATTGCCTAGACTGAATGTTTTGTGTGCTGCCATCCATGGCCTCAATGGGGTCCGACTCGGGGCATGGGGCTCCCTCAAAATTGTGTGCAGACTGTTCAGGGACAGGCGCGTCCATCATTTGTGAATATGACTCCACAGGGGGCATGTAGCATGGGGGCAAACAGTCTGTTGGCGCCTGGGTCTGTCCTACAGAGGTCAGCGGTATGTTGTCTAACTGAAATGTAGGTTTGTTTACTATAAAATACCCACGGCTTTCGACAAATGCTACCACATCTTCCAGGGATTGCAGAGGCTTGAGCTCGCTGAATAGTATAGCTGTGCCCTTAGCCGCGACAAGTCTAAGTCGATCTTTGGCGATAGCCAAGTTTTTTTTTATCTCCGAGACGCTTTCGGACCTCATGCACACCCTTCTCAGATGTGTGGACAGATATCTCGTCACCTTGTGGCACACGGGGCAAGTCAGCGGTGTACGTTGGTGGATGTGGGGAAATAAGCAGCACAAACGTTCACTGCGGTTTTACAACCGTGCAACATGGGGTCCGCCGCAGCCTGGTGTGGCGGTTACATTCTCCTATATGTGGGCGACGAATAACTTCTACTTACCGCTTCATAGCGACACGTTTCCTGCAGTCAAATTGAGCTTTAAAGTCCTTGCATCTGCAGCGGAGGTGATCTGAATTTCTGCCGCACACATCCAGGCTGCATCAGCCGCTCGGCTGATTAGTTTCCGCTCTAGCGGCTAATCACTGCTCTCGCGTAACAGGTGATGAGTCGCTCGCACGGGTGCAAATCACCTGTAGTGCTGCTGGAAATATTCAAACCTGGATAAATTCGTCCGTATCTTCTATACGGCATCACAGGGGTTGAGGCACCCATAAGGCAGCCACCTGCACGGTTGAAAAGCATCAGCAGCGTTGACGGAAAAAACCTAACCTATCTCATATACGTTTGTTCTCTTGCGCTATATGAGAGGAACCTCATTTTCAGACATTTATTTTGCGAGGTTAGCTTATGGGAAATATCTGTGTGCAGGAAACTTCCAGAGAGGTAGGAAATGTCAGTGAGCGCATCCGATTTCAGTTCCAGAGCGATTTGCCCGATGAGTCCTTCACACTTAGTCGTTTTCAGCCAAATTTCTGACTTTTTGAAAATTTCACTTTTTTGGGAAAATATCCAGTAAATGAGGGAATAATATGTGTGAGGGTATCCCAGGAGAGTTCCAAATGTGTGGGTGAAATATATATCCCACGGGGGTAAAATTGAAAAAAAGTTGAAAAACTGTCCCCGGTTGCAGTAATGCAGTCTGCCCACTAGATGTTGCCAAAGAGGCAAAAAGTGAAAAAGAGCCAGAATGAGGAAATTCTTGTGAGCCGAATCATAGAATCATAGAATCATAGAATGGTAGAGTTGGAAGGGACCTCCTGGGTCATCTGGTCCAACCCCCTGCTCAAAGCAGGATTCACTAGATCATCTCAGACAGATGTCTGTCCAGCCTCTGTTTGAAGACGTCCATTGAAGGGGAACTCACCACCTCTCGTGGCAGCCTGTTCCACTCATTAATCACCCTAACTGTCAAAAAGTTTTTTCTAATATCTAATCTGTGTCTCCTCCCATTTAGTTTCATCCCATTGCTTCTAGTCTTTCCTTGTGCAAATGAGAATAAAGATGATCCTTCTTTATTCTCCAGGTGACACTACCAAGCGATGGGACACTTTTTTGCAAGTGTCCCTGTAGAGGGTATAGGGTGACACTCCATGCAAATACTCAGTTTTGCAGACCACCGGAAGAATATATGAGAGAGAGGTACCTCTCAGCCCCGACACATTTCGACTCCCGATGAGTCCTTCATACTTAGTCGTTTTTTTGGCAAATTTCTGACTCTTTGAAAATTTCACTTTTTTGTGAAAATTTCCACTAAATGAGGGAATACTATGTTATAGGGCATCCCAGGAGGGCTCCAAATGTGTGAGTAAAATATATATCCCACGTGGGGAAAATTGAAAAAAAGTTGAAAAAAAAATTTTGTGGACTTAGAAAATTTTTCAGCTTGTGTCAGACTTCCAGAGAGGGGAAAATGTGAGTGAGCGCATCCGATTTCAGTTCCAGAGCGATTCACCCGATGAGTCCTTCATACTTAGTCTTTTTCAGAAATCAGAATTTTGACTTCCAGGACCCGCCAAACGTTGGTAAATTGAATCCGCTCACCAGTTCCAAGTGTTTTGAGGTGTCCCCGGTTGCAGTAATGCAGCCTGCCCACTAGATGTCGAAAAAGAGACAAAAAGTGAAAAAGAACCAGAATGAGGAAATTCCAGGGAGCCGAATCCGCCTGACAGTTCCAGGCGATCGGGTACTTTTTGGCATGCGTCCCTAAAGTGGGTATAGGGTGACACTCCATGCAAAGACCCAGTTTTGCACACCACCGGCAGAATATATGAGAGAGAGGTACCTCTCAGGCCCGACACATTTCGACTCATTTAAGCTGGTTTTCACCTCCGTAGGCCCGGCTACGCGTTTTGGCTATGAGTCCCTGTTCGGCTGGAGGTCTGCACCTTGGCTGAACCCAGGCTTCCGCAGCTGCGTGGGGGGACTTTTGCTGGTTGCCTATCCCAAGTCAGAGAGGTGTTCCTGGGTTGAAGTGAGCCTGGCCAGAACCCCCCCCCCGTTGGCCCTGGTTCTCCACATGGGGGCGCCTCAAGGCTAAAATTTGGATTTTTAGGCGAGGAGAGGCTCCATGAGGGCGGATGATTTTGTGGCTTTGACCCCAGTGCTGTTCCACATCCAGTACCCCCTCTGCAAGGGCGCCTGTACCCAAGTCGCGCTTCCAGGACTCGTGGGCACGTATCTCCCGACGACAGGGGTTTGCAGCCTCCGTACTTGGGCAAGTCCCTCCATGCACCCCTGCTCTTCCTCCGATCGATATGGCGCAGCACTCCCGGGTGGGGAGGTGGCGCCGCTCGCTCGGCCCGGGCTTTGGAGCCCGCGCCGGCTTAAGGTGAGCGGTCCCCTTCCTCCTCTACCCCCGGGCTTTCGACACCTATCTTTGGGCGCGCACGCTGGCCTCGCCTCCCGTCCGTGGAGGTGGCCGAGCCGTGGGGAGTTTTACCTGACCCAAGCGAAGGCAGCAGTCCGACGACCCGCACTTGCGAACGGCATGGTGCCCACCCACCAAGGCGTGGGGGCCCGTCGTCCGAATCGCTCCCTGTGCGGGGAAGCACAACTATCTCCGAGGGCGGCCCTTTTCTTCCAGATGCGTACACGGCCAGCGGAGGCCCGCGCCGCCCCTCGTGTCAGAAAGGGCGGCCTCCGCGGCGGTGGCGACAGCGGCGGTGGTGGGTGGCGTCTCCTCGCCACTGCCGAGCTTCGCGCTTTCCAGTCTTTTCCCGGATCCCTATGTCAGTGGGGAGGATGACAGAGGTGTGGAGGCAGGCGAAGGGGGTTCTCACCATGCAAGGGCGCCTGTACCCGAGTCGTGCTTCCAGGACTCGTGGGCACGTATCTCCCGACGACAGGGGTTTGCAGCCTCCGTACTTGGGCAAGTCCCTCCACGCACCCTTGCTCTTCCTCCGATCAATCTGGCGCAGCACTCCCGGGTGGGGAGGTGGCGCCGCTCGCTCGGCCCGGGCTTTGGAGCCCGCGCCGGCTTAAGGTGAGCGGTCCCCTTCCTCCTCTACCCCTGGGCTTTCGACACCTATCTTTGGGCGCGCACGCCGGCCTCCCATCCGCGGAGGTGGCCGAGCCGTGGGGAGTTTGACCCGACCCCAGCGAAGGCAGCGGTCCGACGACCCACACGGGCTAACGGCGGGGCGCCCACCCACCCAGGCGTGGGGGCCCGTCGTCCGAATCGCTCCCTGTGCGGGGATGCACAACGATCTTATCGTGGGCGGCCCTTTTCTTCCAGATGTGTACCCGGCGGTGGCGATAGCGGCGGCGGTGGGTGGCGTCTCCGCGCCACTGCCGAGCTTCGCGATTTCCAGTCTTTTCCCGAGCCCCTACGTCAGTGGGGAGGACGACAGAGGTGTGGAGGCAGGCGAAGGGGGTTCTCACCGTGCGGTGTGCCCCAGCCCGACCGTCGCCTTTCCCCCTCGACCCTCGTCCTCCCAGGCGGCTCGGCAGGGAGAAGGAGAGAGAGAGCGAGAGAGGGAGAGTGGAAACCCCAGAGCCGAGGGGTTATATGGAGAACGGGAGAAGGAGCGAGGGCCAAGAGGTAGGGAGTACGGTGAAAGGCCGACCTGGGATTCCCCTGCGCTCCCGCCCCCCGGGGCGCGGAGCAGCCCTGGCAAGAAAAGCCGCTCGGGCATCCCTTTGAGGTTACTGGCACGAGCGGGAAGAGGGACTACGCTGGAGGGCGAAGCCGACACGGCCAGGCCGACAACCTCCGCGTCGCCGGGTTAGTGCCGGAGCCGCGGAGGACCCCGAGGGCCAGCCCCCCTCTCCCAATCCTCGTGCCTGCCCGCCGGTGGGTCGAGGACCCCCCGCGGCGGAGGCAGGTCTAAGCCAGACGGTGGCGCCGCATAGGCCCACCCCCACACGCCATCTCCCCGAGCGACCCTGTGTGTCGTCTTGGGTGCGGTTGGTGAGACGGGGGCGGCCGTGGCATCCTCCGGAGGCCAGTCACCTCGCCCTCCCCGTGCAAGGGGTGTTTTCCAGACACCTGCCGCTTCGGGACCACGCACTGCACAGCGAGCTGCTCCTCCCGCACATGTCCCCGGTGCTGCGAGGGCTCCGTTCCCCGGCCCCCCCAGGGAAGCCCCACACCATCCCACATCCTCTCCTGGATGCTGCATGCCCTACCTATACCCATTCCGTCCGGGCGCCCTGCCGCCACGGGGCTCTTCCGCCGCCCTCTCTTCCCGCAGGCCTCTCCTCTCCCGAACCTCGATGCGGTCCAGTCGTGTTGGGGGGCTACCTGGTTGATCCTGCCAGTAGCATATGCTTGTCTCAAAGATTAAGCCATGCACGTGTAAGTACACACGGACGGTACAGTGAAACTGCGAATGGCTCATTAAATCAGTTATGGTTCCTTTGATCGCTCCAAACCGTTGACTCGGACAACTGTGGTAATTCTAGAGCTAATACGTGCAAATGAGCGCTGGCCGCCAGGGATGCGTGCATTTATCAGACGAAAACCAATCCGGGGTCCCGGGCGCGGCGTCGGGACGGTCCTCCGTGGCCTCCCCCCTGCTGCGCTCTCACCGTAAGCGTTGCGACTCTGGATAACCTCGGGCCCATCGCACGTCCCCGTGACGGCGACGATCCATTCGGGTGTCTGCCCTATCAACTTTTGATGGTACTTTCTGTGCCTACCATGGTGACCACGGGTAACGGAGAATCAGGGTTCGATTCCGGAGAGGGTGCCTGAGAAACGGCTACCACATCCAAGGAAGGCAGCAGGCGCGCAAATTACCCACTCCCGACCCGGTGAGGTAGTGTCGAAAAATAACAATACAGGACTCTTTCGAGGCTCTGTAATTTGAATGAGTACACTTTAAATCCTTTAATGAGGATCTATTGGAGGGCAAGTCTCATGCCAGCAGCCACGGTAGCAGGAAGTGGAGGAGGTGTGGCCTGTGTTCCTAGCTGAGTGAGAGCTGTGTGGAGGAGCTCCTGGGAAGCTCCAACTAGGACTTTTTTCTAAGCCCGACCCTTGCCTCTTCGTTTTCCCAGGACCGAGGCAGGGGTGTCGGGGGGCATCCCCGGGCTCCGGCCCTCCCGGTCTGGGCCGGGTGGGGTCGGAGGACTGGATATGGATCCATCGGAGGACTCTGTGAGCAGGTCTGGGAGGCTGTCCCAGCGTGAAGCGGCTACGGTGAGCATGCCGGCATCGGCTAACAAGGTGACTGGCAAGCCCAAGGGAAGCAAGGGGAGTGCCCCATGGGCCGAGAGGGGCCCGGACGAGTCGGCGGAGGCTTTCTCCCAGCGGGTGGTGGAGATGTTCTGGTGCCACGAAAAGGGGAAGGTGGCACTGGCGAAACTCCTGCTGGAGTTGCGGCAGGCCAAGGCGCTATATAATGCAGCAGCCCAGAGGAAGCGCCCGGCGATCGCCACGCAAATCCAGAGGGTCAAGGAGCCCCGCCCCCTGTCCCACCCCCTGTCCCGCCCACCATAGCGCTGGGTGCTGCCCCAGGGGTTACCCCAGCCATGGAGGAGGAGAAGGTGGGGGGTGGAGTAAGAGGCGCACTGTTAGTGAGAGCAGAGGATAGTGTGGGTGCGGGCACAAAGGCTGGGGGATCGCGGTCCGGGGCTCCGCCCCTTGCCCCGCCCACATCGGCGCTCGGCGTGGCCACCATGAGAGACACACGTGGAACTGCGGAGCCCAGCGGCACCCGGTCTGCCGACCCGCCCCTAGCCCCGCCCACCTCGGCGCTCGGAGTGGCCACCATGAGAGACACACGTGGAACTGCGGAGCCCAGCGGCACCCGGTCTGCCGGCCCGCCCCTAGCCCTGCCCAACTGAGCGCTCGGCATGGCCACCATGAGAGGCACACGTGGAACTGCAGAGCCCAGCGGCACCCGATCTGCTGGACCGCCCCTAGCCCCGCCCACCTCGGCGCTCGGCGTGGCCAGCATGAGAGACACATGTGGAACTGCAGAGCCCAGCGGCACCCGGTCTGCCGGCCGGCCCCTAGCCCCGCCCACCTCAGATCTCTGCACGGCCACCATGAGAGGCACACGTGGAACTACCGAGCCCAGCGGCCCCAAGTCTGCCAACCAGCTCCAAGCCCCACCCACCTCGGCGCTCGGCACGGTCACCATGACAGGCACACGTGGAACTACCGATCCCAGCGGCCCCCAGTCTGCCAACCAGCCCCAAGCCCCGCCCACCTCGTCGCTCGGCGCGGCCACCATGAGAGCCGCGAGTGGAACTACAGAGCCCAGCAGTTCCCGATCTGCTGGTCCGCCTCTAGTCCCGCCCACCGCAGCGCTCGGCACTGCCTCTGTACAGTCTGTGGGCGGAGGGAAGGAGGGAGGCAGGAGGGACATGAAAGAAAAAGCAGCTAGCAATGCTTATAGTACCACAAGGCTCAGCAAGCCTTGCGCCGGTGCCCCGCCCCTCGTCCTGCCCACCGCAGCACCTGGAGTTGCCCAGAAGAAACCTGCGGCTGGGAGGGAGGCAGCAGGAAAAACAGCAGGGAAGACAGAGGCGGATCCAGGAACAGTGTCCCAGGAGGTGGCAGTAATCCCGGTCGAGCAGCCTGCCAGTGTTACTGGGGAGCCTCCTAAATCTTCCGGTCTGCGTCCTGAGCAGGTGTCGCTGCCTGCCTCCAGCACATCAGAGGAGGAGGACATGGAGGCGTCTTCGGGCTCCGGGGGGATCATGGCGGCCATCCGGTTGCTGGAGTCCCCGGTGAACCTCCAGCATTTTTGTTTCGGGGATGAAGATCCGGGACCCGGAAAGGAGAAGAAGGGGCGCAAGAAGAAGGCACAGGAGACGGTGAGTATGCGTTACGTGTTTAATGATGATACTGATGCTGCTGCTGCTGTCTCCTGTGTAACCCCCGCCGGTCAAGGGCGCCCAGATCATGAAGTTGGTCCTCGGCGCAGGTCCGGTGGGGAGAGTAAAGGCAAATGTAAGGCGAGTGGTGATGGTGTGGCGATCCCTACGGAGGACAGTAGGGATGGCAAAGGGTCATCGCTGGCGGTGGTGCCAGACATATTCAGTGTGGTGGAGTTCCCATCTCTGTCTCCCATGGCCTCTGGGTCTCGGGCAGAGGGAGGTGGGGGTTGTGGCGGTGGAGCCGAAGCAGCTTTTTCAGAGATCTTGGCTGATGTCCGGAGGATGGTGGGGGAGGAGAGAGCCTCTGCTTCCATATCTGGCCAGAGGGTTGAGGGGCCGCATGCTGGGGACAAGGCTGCTGGGGGTAAACCGGCCGGGGTGTCTGCACCTGTGAGGTTGGTAAAACCCGGCGCCCAAAATCCCGGCCCCTGTGATACCCAGCGCATGAATATTGGAGGGTCCAAGGTGGCAGAGGGGGAGAAGGGGAGTAAGGACAATGCTGCGGATGTGGTGAGTGTCCTGAAACCCCCCCCAGTGATGCCAGGACCTTGGGTAAAGCGGTTAGTACCCCACCTGTTCTGGCTGGCATGGATGGGGTGCATGAGGTGGGGATGAATGGGGTACATGAAGGAGGTGAGGATGTAGGTGAGGATGCAGGTATGGAAGTGGTGAGTGGTACGGCTGGTGGTGATGGTAGTGGTCCAGGGGTGGTAGGTGAGGCTGTGAGGCAGAGTGTGAGTGTGAATGAGGGGCCAAGTGTGAGGCCAAGGAATCCCGGTTCGTTGGCGGACTCGATAGAGGGCGGTTCACATGTCCGCACCTTTGCGGCGGCCGCTGCCGCGGGTAGTGGAGGTGCCTTGTCAGGGGACGCTGGGCAGGGTTATTGCAATGGCGTCTACTGGGGAGAGTTGTCCATTACAGTGGAGGTAGGGAGGTAGATTTATCGTTCTGAATAGACCGACATGGTCTGTCCGCCTTCCGAGAGTTAGGGGCAGAGAACGTTACGTGGTCTCTGCCGACAGCAGGGCAGGGTGGCGTCCGTAGGAATGTGGTCCGTCTCCGGTGGGAAGGCAATGAAACGTGCCCCTCTAGGGACAAGGTGGTGGAGCTTTTCCTGGGGATGGGCTTCAGGGCTGATGACATCTATGCCCTGATTTATCCCTATGGTGCCACCTTTTTCGACGTCAGCTTTGTGAGATCAGAGGGCCTAGAGCTCTTCTGGTCTCAGTATGAGCTGGCTCGGATTTGCCCTGAATGGCGAGGGTTTATAGTCCAGGCTATCTCTCGCCAAAACTCAGTGAAGAAAGTGACCGTGCTCACCAGTAACGAGTCACTTTCTGAGATGGACATCATGAGCAGGTATGGGGAGGTGGTCCAGATTCCCAAAAAGAATCTGGACAAGCATGGCATCTGGTCAGGGGCCTGGACCTTTACCCACATTCCCACTTCAACATTCTTGGGAAGGGACCGAATCCTGATCTTTTACCAGGGGCAGCCGAAGTTGTGCCACAGGTGCGGCAGCCCCTCTCACTTCAGCGCGGGGTGCAAGGTGGAGAAGTGCGCGATGTGTGGAGGGGTGGGTCATCTGGCCGCAACCTGTAGGGACATTCGGTGTAATCTGTGTGGTGTCTTGGGACACCCGTTTAGTCGCTGTCCGCGCTCCTATGCCAATGTTGGCCTGAATTCGGGAGGTGCTGGTAGGGAGGAGGCGAGGACCAGACCAGCCGGTGAAGGGACTAGCGGCGGCGTAGGAAGTAAGGGACCGGTGAGGAGCAGAACTCCCCCTGAGGCGGGAGGGAAAGAACAGCGTCCGAGGAGAGTGGTGGAGAGGGACCAGGGGATTATGTCCCTGCCTCTGGTCCCTAGTTCGGGGGAGCATGCAGCTGAGGTCCCGGACAGTGAGATAAACGAAGAGGTCAGGAGGATGGTCAGGGAGGATGGGGCCACCTCTCCCTTATCCTCATCCAGTGAAGGTGTGGATGAGGGGGGGAATGAAGAGTGGCAACAGCAAAAGAAGAGGGAGAAGAAAAGGGTGAGGAAGAAGGGTAACTTGAAGGAGAAGGCCACCCGGGGCCAGATGCCAAAGGAAGGCTCTTCCTTCCTTCCTCCGGTGGAGCTCTCCAACTAGTACCAGGCCCTAAGCGAGTCTCCCTTGTCTTCAGATGGGGGGGAAGAGGGGGGTCTGGTGCTGGGGTTGCGGACAAGGATGTAGGGGCTAAAGGGGGCACCAGGCCCTCAACATCGGGGGTCGGGGAAATCGGGCCTCTGGTGGTGGGGGTCGACCCAGGGCCTCCTGACAAAGGCAAGGGTGCGCCTGAAACAGTTGTGCCCGTTAAAGTTGTGTCTGGAACAGCAGGTATGGATGTGTCGGTGTGCCTGAAACATGCTATATTGTCCTCTGAGGAGGAAAATGGAGCACATGTAAAGGGTAAGGGGGGTGGGAAGAAGGTCGCTGTCCAACCTGATCACTCATGATGGTGGCACTCACCCCGTTGACGCTGGCGACCATTAATGTTGCCAGCATAAAGTCTGATGCGGCTAGGTTCACGGCCTCTCATTTTCTCGGCCAGCTTGATGCCGACATTTTGTTTTTGCAGGAGACCAGGTTGGCCGATCTCACGTCCCTTAAAAAAGCTAAGAGGGAGTGGGTACACGGGCCTTCCTATTGGTCTCTTGTGCGGCTGGGATACTTCCGCTCTGCCTGAGCTACCCGCACGCGGAGGGGTGGCGACGGTCCAGCGAGGGTTATCGCCGTGCGGACGACGACGACGGGAGGGTGTGGGGAGCCCCTCTTGCTCCGTCGTCCCGACAGACGCCTGGACTCTCGGGGGGATCCTGCCGTGTTCCCCCCGCCCAGGAAAAAACCCACATGAAAGGCCGTCCCGGGTACCGTTCGCCCGTGCGCCCCTATACCCCTCTCCCCGGGGTTGCGGGACCGGGGGGTAGGTCGAGAAGTCTCGAGCCCTCCGTTGTTCCCCTCCCCGCCGGAGGGAGGGACGGCGGAGGCCAAGCACCCGGGGCAACAGGGCCAAGAAAAATCCCCTATGCACCCCCTCTGTTGCCGGCCGACGTACTGAAAAACTGGGCGCCCCAGAGCGCCCGGACCCAGAAGCGTGACTCTTAACGGTGGATCACTTGGCTCGCGCGTCGATGAAGAACGCAGCTAGCTGCGAGAATTAGTGTGAATTGCAGGACACATTGATCATCGACACTTCGAACGCACCTTGCGGCCCCGGGTTTCTCCCGGGGCTATGCCTGTCTGAGGGTCGCCCCTCCGTCGATCGCCTCCGTGGCGCGGCTGGGTTCCCGTCGCAAGGGATTTTCAGAGGGAGGCCCGACTCTTCGCACCCCGACGCCCTCTCTCTCTCTCCCTTACGTCCCCCCAAGGCTAGACCCACCCGCCCGGTTACCCTCCGCCCCGACCCGGAGCATGCTGTGAGGCTGTCTGTGGAGACACAGGGCTGCCTCCGGAGCTTCCAGGGGTTGGGGGGTAGCCGCCTGGGGCGGCGTGGAAGGGCACGCTCGCAGACCAGACTAAAGACCTCAGATCAGACGTGGCGACCCGCTGAATTTAAGCATATTAATAAGCGGAGGAAAAGAAACTAACCAGGATTCCCTCAGTAACGGCGAGTGAAGAGGGAAGAGCCCAGTGCTGAATCCCTGTCCGTCCGGCGGGCGTCGGGAAATGTGGCATACGGGAGACCGGACCACCTCGGCGTCGCTCGGGGGCCCGAGTCCTTCTAATAGTGGCCCCAGCCCGTGGACCGTGGTAGGCCGTGTATTCTACGGTTGGAATAAAAGTTCAGACGAACATTTGAATGACTTTATTATTGGTTGTAATTTTTCTCAGTTTTACACTGGTTTGGTGCACCTAATTGGGATGAGCCGAAAGGTGTTTAAGCCTAGCCGCTCAATAGGCTTCGCTATCGGCCTCATGATTTCCATATTGTCTGCTTGCTGGTTCTCTGAATGACTGGGGGAAGCCAATACAGGTGGCTGACTGTCGTCTCCATCAGTCCGCCTGTCGTCTCCATGAACCTGGCTGTCGTCTCCATCAGCCAGCCTGTCGTCTCCATCAACCTGGCTGTCATATCCATCAGCCCGCCTGTCGTCTCCATCAACCTGGCTGTCGTCTCCATCAGCCAGCCTGTTGGCTCCATCAGCCTGGCTGTCGTATCCATCAGCCCGCCTGTCGTCTCCATCAACCTGGCTGTCGTCTCCATCAGCCAGCCTTTCGGCTCCATCAGCCTGGCTGTCGTCTCCAACAGCCTGCCCCGAATTTATTACCAATTCATGGGCACGACACATATCCACAAGTGCTTTCTCCCGGTAAACTTTCTCAGCCATACCATTTGTGTGCGCCAGATATCGTGCGAATAAGTGTTTTTCGGAATCGGAATATCGTGAGAGAGTCCACGTTTCACATACACGTCGTACAAAATGGCTGGTGACATGTGGAAGGCTGTAGCTGTGGAGGAAAAACAATCAGTGCCTGTAGCTGCATATGATAATTTACACTGGATATTCTTCCCCCACCTTTCATGATAACGCCGGAGAGCAGCGGATGGGTTCATTACGACCTTCCCGGTACACGTCAGAAAAAAGTTTGCGATTTCTCGGCCAGCAGCAATGACAGGTCTGATATGTTCTGCATAGACTTTGAACCACTGAAAAAGAAAAAAAAACTTAATCTCGAGCCAGAGGGTATACCTCAAACGAGTTTTGCATGGGGACAACAGAGGGGTTTCAACCCCATGTGGAGTCGGGTAGCCCGGGTCCCCTGGCTTGTAGAAACCTTACCGAATGTTCTTCCTCTGAAAGCATGAACGATGCTACTTGAGTGGATGCACATTTGTGTGTTTTTACACCGACAATCGTCTTTCGAACACCGCGGTACATGTGATAGGTCCTCCCGTTCCACTCTGAAACCTAAGGTGTAAAAAGAAGGGAGATGATTGAGACGGTTCCGCAATGACCGCTGCCCATGCAGACTAACACTACTTACGGTCAAATTGCGAACAACACCTGGCCTTTGGAGGTGTCTTAGAATCAGAAGGGCCTGGAGGTACAGAATAACTTCCCTTCGGTCCTCTTCTGATCCCCGTCCTGGACATTCTCTATGCTCGCTAGAAATGTAGGTCTTGCTTCGTCCAGTATTTTCTGGCAGTCATTCGGTGTCTTGGAGGGCTTCATCAGCGTATCGTACCTGTGGGGTGAAATACAGTTATAGCACTTTTTTACCCAACAGCCGATGTTTGGTAAAAATCTCTCAGAATATTGGGTACCTCTTGCTCACTGAGTCTTGGCAGACTCCCCTGTACAAGGTCTTACGCAGGTCCTCCGTAAAGTTCATAAACACCTCACACGCCCTGTATAGCTGAGGATTCTCTATGCTCAGTTGTGTGCCCCTCAGCTGATAGATGGTGAATCGCCGAATGTGCTTCAGTATTTTGAGGGAGGTCTGGTTCGATAGTTTGAGGCTGCTGAGTTTTTTAAAAAAATCATTCACTTTTGTGGGTTTGGTTAAGTACTCCAGAGTTATAAATCTTGGGTTGATAAAGAAAAGAAACCGTGCAACATTCGATACCTCCTGGTTACAATTAGGGACCCCACGGGTTACTGTCAAATATGTGCGGAAGCTCTTCTACATGGGGCTATTCACTGAGTGACGCATATACAAGCCGGCGGCCGTTCTAGCCAGGGAGCTTTCGTTTCTCCATTGCCTAGACTGAATGTTTTGTGTGCTGCCATCCATGGCCTCAATGGTGTCCGACTCGGGGCATGGGGCTCCCTCAAAATTGTGTGCAGACTGTTCAGGGACAGGCGCGTCCATCATATGTGAATATGACTCCACAGGGGGCACGTAGCATGGGTGCAAACAGTCTGTTGGCGCCTGGGTCTGTCCTACAGAGGTCAGCGGTATGTTTTCTAACTGAAATGTAGGTTTGTTTACTATAAAATACCCACGGCTTTCGGCAAATGCTACCACATCTTCCAGGGATTGCAGAGGCTTGAGCTCGCTGAATAGTATAGCTGTGCCCTTAGCCGCGACAAGTCTAAGTCGATCTTTGGCGATAGCCAAGTTTTTTTTTATCTCCGAGACGCTTTCGGACCTCATGCACACCCTTCTCAGATGTGTGGACAGATATCTCGTCACCCTGTGGCACACGGGGCAAGTCAGCGGTGTACGTTGGTGGATGTGGGGAAATAAGCAACACAAACGTTCACTGCGGTTTTACAACCGTGCAACATGGGGTCCTCCGCAGCCTGGTGTGGCGGTTACATTCTCCTATATGTGGGCGACAAATAACTTCTACTTACCGCTTCATAGCGACACGTTTCCCGCAGTCAAATTGAGCTTTAAAGTCCTTGCATCTGCAGCGGAGGTGATCTGAATTTCTGCCGCACCCATCCAGGCTGCATCAGCCGCTCGGCTGATTAGTTTCCGCTCTAGCGGCTAATCACTGCTCTCGCGTAACAGGTGATGAGTCGCTCGCACGGGTGCAAATCACCTGTAGTGCTGCTGGAAATATTCAAACCTGGATATATTCCTCCTTATCTTCTATACGGCATCACAGGGGTTGAGGCACCCATAAGGCAGCCACCTGCACGGTTGAAAAGCATCAGCAGCGTTGACGGAAAAAACCTAACCTATCTCATATACGTTTGTTCTATTGCGCTATATGAGAGGAACCTAATTTTCAGACATTTGGTTTGCGAGGTTAGCTTATGGGAAATATCTGTGTGCAGGAAACTTCCAGAGAGGTAGGAAATGTCAGTGAGCGCATCCGATTTCAGTTCCAGAGCGATTTGCCCGATGAGTCCTTCACACTTAGTCGTTTTCAGCCAAATTTCTGACTTTTTGAAAATTTCAATTTTTTGGGAAAATATCCAGTAAATGAGGGAATAATATATGTGAGGGTACCCCAGAAGAGTTCCAAATGTGTGGGTGAAATATATATCCCACGGGGGTAAAATTGAAAAAAAGTTGAAAAACTGTCCCCGGTTGCCCACTAGATGTTGCCAAAGAGGCAAAAAGTGAAAAAGAGCCAGAATGAGGAAATTCTTGTGAGCCGAATCCAGGTGACACTACCAAGCGATGGGACACTTTTTTGCAAGTGTCCCTGTAGAGGGTATAGGGTGACACTCCATGCAAATACTCAGTTTTGCAGACCACCGGAAGAATATATGAGAGAGAGGTACCTCTCAGCCCCGACACATTTCGACTCCCGATGAGTACTTCATACTTAGTCGTTTTTTTGGCAAATTTCTGACTCTTTGAAAATTTCACTTTTTTGTGAAAATTTCCACTAAATGAGGGAATACTATGTTATAGGGCATCCCAGGAGGGCTCCAAATGTGTGAGTAAAATATATATCCCACGTGGGGAAAATTGAAAAAAAGTTGAAAAAAAAATTTTGTGGACTTAGAAAATTTTTCAACTTGTGTCAGACTTCCACAGAGGGGAAAATGTGAGTGAGCGCATCCGATTTCAGTTCCAGAGCGATTCGCCCGATGAGTCCTTCATACTTAGTCGTTTTCAGAAGTCAGAATTTTGACTTCCAGGACCCGCCAAACGTTGGTAAATTGAATCCGCTCACCAGTTCCAAGTGTTTTGAGGTGTCCCCGGTTGCAGTAATGCAGCCTGCCCACTAGATGTCGAAAAAGAGACAAAAAGTGAAAAAGAACCAGAATGAGGAAATTCCAGGGAGCCGAATCCGCCTGACAGTTCCAGGCGATCGGGTACTTTTTGGCATGCGTCCCTAAAGTGGGTATAGGGTGACACTCCATGCAAAGACCCAGTTTTGCACACCACCGGCAGAATATATGAGAGAGAGGTACCTCTCAGGCCCGACACATTTCGACTCATTTAAGCTGGTTTTCACCTCCGTAGGCCCGGCTACGCGTTTTGGCTATGAGTCCCTGTTCGGCTGGAGGTCTGCACCTTGGCTGAACCCAGGCTTCCGCAGCTGCGTGGGGGGACTTTTGCTGGTTGCCTATCCAAAGTCAGAGAGGTGTTCCTGGGTTGAAGTGAGCCTGGCCAGACCCCCCCCCCGCGGGCCCTGGTTCTCCACATGGGGGTGCCGTCAAGGCTAAAATCTGGATTTTTAGGCTGAGGAGAGGCTCCATGAGGGCGGATGCTTTTGTGGCTTCGACCCCAGTGCTGTTCCACATCCAGTACCCCCTCTGCAAGGGCGCCTGTACCCGAGTTGCGCTTCCAGGACTTGTGGGCTCATATCTCTCGATGACAGGGGTTTGCAGCCTCCGTACGTGGGCCAGTCCCTACATGCACCCCTGCTCTTCCTCCGATCGATCTGGCACAGTGCTCCTGGGTGGGGAGGTGGCGCCGCTCGCTCGACCTGGGCTTTGGAGCCCGCGCCGGCTTAAGGTGAGCGGTCCCCTTCCTCCTCTACCCCCGGGCTTTTGACCCCTGTCTTTGGGCGTGCAAGCCGGACTCGCCTCCCATCCGTGGAGGTGGCTGAGCTGTGGGGAGTTTGACCCTACCCGAGCAAAGTCAGCGGTCCAATGACCCGCACGGGCGAACGCCGGGGTGCCCACCCACCCACGCGTGGGGGCATCCTTTTGAGGTTACGGGTGTGAGGGACTACGCTGGAGGGTGACGCCGACACGGCCAGGCCGATAACAACCCTCGCGACCTCCGCGTCGCTGGGTTAGTGCCAGAGCCGCGACGGAACCTGACGGCCAGTTCCCCTCTCCAAATCCTCATGCCTGTCCGCCGGTGGGTTGAGGACCCCCCACGGCGGAGGCAGGTCTAAGCCAGACGGTGGTGCCGCATAGGCTTCCCCCACATGCCATCTCCCTGAGCGACCCTGTGTGTCGTCTTGGGTGCGGTTGGTGAGACGGGGCGGCTGTGGCATCCTTCGGAGGCCAGTCACCTCGCCCTCCCCGTGCAAGGGGTGTTTTCCAGACGCCTGCCGCTTCGGGACCATGCACCCCACAGCGAGCCGCTTTTCCCGTACAGGTCCCCGCACAGGCCTCTCAGCTCCCCTCGCTGCGATCTATTGAAAGCCATCCCTCGAAACAAGCTTTTGTCCCTCCCAAGGAGTTTGCCTCCCCTCCTAAGGGAACCCTGGATGCCAAAGGGGCCTGATCAACCCCCCCACGCCATAAGGCTGCTGGTTTCATAGGCTGCTCTCAAACTCAGATTTTGCAAAACAAATCACAAGCCTCCTTGGCAGCGACAGCTATGACCGATGTGGGACACATTGTGAGCTGCCGGGCCGCGAACCCACCACGCCAAAAAGCCTCCGCCCGCGAGTAGATGTATTCGGAAGGGGGCTTAATAGTCGCCCCCGTGGAAGTCGGTGGAGGGCTTAATATTCGCCTTGTGGTAGTCGGTGGAGGTCTTAATAGTGCTGCGGTGTCCAGAAACAGTTCCAGAATTTTGGGCTGAGGCTCCCCAGTCTTCCTCTATAGAGAGGGGAAATATGTGTGAGGGTACACCAGGAGTGTTCCAAATGTATGGGTGAAATATATATCCCACAGGGGGGAAATTGAAAAAAAGTTGAAAAAATTATTTTTGTGGACTTAGAAAATTTTCACACATGTGTCAGACTTCCAGAGAGGGGAACATGTCAGTGAGCGCTACCGATTTCAGTTCCAGAGCGATTCACCCGATGAGTCCTTCATACTTAGTCATTTTTTTGGCAAATTTCTGACTTTTTGAAAATTTCACTTTTTTGTGAAAATTTTTCTAAATGAGGGAATACTATGTTATAGGGCATCCCAGGAGGGCTCCAAATGTGTGGGTAAAATATATATCCCACGGGGGGAAAATTGAAAAAAAGTTGAAAAAAAAATTTTGTGGACTTAGAAAATTTTTCAACTTGTGTCAGACTTCCACAGAGGGGAAAATGTGAGTGAGCGCATCCGATTTCAGTTCCAGAGCGATTCGCCCGATGAGTCCTTCATACTTAGTCGTTTTCAGAAGTCAGAATTTTGACTTCCAGGACCCGCCAAACGTTGGTAAATTGAATCCGCTCACCAGTTCCAAGTGTTTTGAGGTGTCCCCGGTTGCAGTAATGCAGCCTGCCCACTAGATGTCGAAAAAGAGACAAAAAGTGAAAAAGAACCAGAATGAGGAAATTCCAGGGAGCCGAATCCGCCTGACAGTTCCAGGCGATCGGGTACTTTTTGGCATGCGTCCCTAAAGTGGGTATAGGGTGACACTCCATGCAAAGACCCAGTTTTGCACACCACCGGCAGAATATATGAGAGAGAGGTACCTCTCAGCCCCGACACATTTCGACTCATTTAAGCTGGTTTTCACCTCCGTAGGCCCGGGTACGCGTTTTGGCTATGAGTCCCTGTTCGGCTGGAGGTCTGCACCTTGGCTGAACCCAGGCTTCCGCAGCTGCGTGGGGGGACTTTTGCCGGTCGCCTATCCCAAGTCAGAGAGGTGTTCCTGGGTTGAAGTGAGCCTGGCCAGACCCCCCCCGCGGGCCCTGGTTCTCCACATGGGGGCGCCTCAAGGCTAAAATTTGGATTTTTAGGCTGAGGAGAGGCTCCATGAGGGCGGATGATTTTGTGGCTTTGACCCCAGTGCTGTTCCACATCCAGTACCCCCTCTGCAAGGGCGCCTGTACCCAAGTCGCGCTTCCAGGACTCGTGGGCACGTATCTCCCGACGACAGGGGTTTGCAGCCTCCGTACTTGGGCAAGTCCCTCCACGCACCCCTGCTCTTCCTCCGATAGATCTGGCGCAGCGCTCCCGGGTGGGGAGGTGGCGCCGCTCGCTCGGCCCGGGCTTTGGAGCCCGCGCCAGCTTAAGGTGAGCGGTCCCCTTCCTCCTCTACCCCCGGGCTTTCGACACCTATCTTTGGGCGCGCACGCCGGCCTCGCCTCCCGTCCGTGGAGGTGGCCGAGCCGTGGGGAGTTTTACCCGACCCAAGCGAAGGCAGCGGTCCGACGACCCGCACGTGCGATCGGCATGGTGCCCACCCACCAAGGCGTGGGGGCCCGTCGTCCTAATCGCTCCCTGTGCGGGGAAGCACAACTATCTCCGAGGGCGGCCCTTTTCTTCCAGATGTGCGTACACAGCCAGCGGAGGCCCGCGCCGCCCCTCGTGTCCGAACGAGCGGCCTCCGCGGCGGTGGCGACAGCAGCGGTGGTGGGTGGCGTCTCCGCGTCACTGCCGAGCTTCGCGCTTTCCAGTCTTTTCCTGGATCCCTATGTCAGTGGGGAGGACGACAGAGGTGTGGAGGCAGGCGAAGGGGGTTCTCACCGTGCAAGGGCGCCTGTACCCGAGTCGCGCTTCCAGGACTCGTGGGCACGTATCTCCCGACGACAGGGGTTTGCAGCCTCCGTACTTGGGCAAGTCCCTCCACGCACCCCTGCTCTTCCTCCGATCGATCTGGTGCAGCGCTCCCGGGTGGGGAGGTGGCGCCGCTCGCTTGGCCCGGGCTTTGGAGCCCGCGCCGGCTTAAGGTGAGCGGTCCCCTTCCTCCTCTACCCCCGGGCTTTCGACACCTATCTTTGGGCGCGCAC
>NW_027362770.1:209035983-209085983 GCF_046119375.1 Phyllobates terribilis | reverse complement strand
AGGCTGAGGAGAGGCTCCATGAGGGCGGATGCTTTTGTGGCTTCGACCCCAGTGCTGTTGCACATCCAGTACCCCCTCTGCAAGGGCGCCTGTACCCGAGTCGCGCTTCCAGGAATCGTGGGCACGTATCTCCCGACAACAGGGGTTTGCTGCCTCCGTACTTGGGCAAGTCCCTCCACGCACCCCTGCTCTTCCTCCGATCGATATGGCGCAGCGCTCCCCGGTGGGGAGGTGGCACCGCTCGCTCGGCCCGGGCTTTGGAGCCCGCGCCGGCTCAAGGTGAGCGGTCCCCTTCCTCCTCTACCCCCGGGCTTTCGACACCTATCTTTGGGCGCGCACGCCGGCCTCGCCTCCCGTCCGTGGAGGTGGCCGAGCCGTGGGGAGTTTTACCCGACCCAAGCGAAGTCAGCGGTCCGACGACCCGCACGTGCGAACGGCATGGTGCCCACCCACCAAGGCGTGGGGGCCCGTCGTCCGAATCGCTCCCTGTGCGGGGAAGCACAACTATCTCCGAGGGCGGCCCTTTTCTTCCAGATGCATACACGGCCAGCGGAGGCCCGCGCCACCCCTCGTGTCAGAAAGGGCGGCCTCCGCGGCGGTGGCGACAGCGGCGGTGGTGGGTGGCGTCTCCGCGCCACTTCCGAGCTTCGCGCTTTCCAGTCTTTTCCCGGATCCCTATGTCAGTGGGGAGGATGACAGAGGTGTGGAGGCAGGCGAAGGGGGTTCTCACCGTGCAAGGGCGCCTGTACCCGAGTCGTGCTTCCAGGACTCGTGGGCACGTATCTCCCGACGACAGGGGTTTGCAGCTTCCGTACTTGGGCAAGTCCCTCCACGCACCCTTGCTCTTCCTCCGATCGATCTGGCGCAGCACTCCCGGGTGGGGAGGTGGCGCCGCTCGCTCGGCCCGGGCTTTGGAGCCCGCGCCGGCTTAAGGTGAGCGGTCCTCTTCCTCCTCTACCCCTGGGCTTTCGACACCTATCTTTGGGCGCGCACGCCGGCCTCGCCTCCCGTCCGTGGAGGTGGCCGAGCCGTGGGGAGTTTTACCCGACCCGACCCAAGCGAAGTCAGCGGTCCGACGACCCGCACGTGCGAACAGCATGGTGCCCACCCACCAAGGCGTGGGGTCCATCGTCCGAATCGCTCCCTGTGCGGGGAAGCACAACTATCTCCGAGGGCGGCCCTTTTCTTCCAGATGCGTACACGGCCAGCGGAGGCCCGCACCGCCCCTCGTGTCCGAAAGGGCGGACTCCGCGGCGGTGGAGACAGCAGCTTTGGTGGGTGGCGTCTCCGCGCCACTGCCGAGCTTCGCGCTTTCCAGTCTTTTCCCGGATCCCTATGTCAGTGGGGAGGACGACAGAGATGTGGAGGCAGGCGAAGAGGGTTCTCACCGTGCAAGGGCGCCTGTACCCGAGTCGCGCTTCCAGGACTCGTGGGCACGTATCTCCCGACGATAGGGGTTTGCAGCCTCCGTACTTGGGCAAGTCCCTCCACGCACCCCTGCTCTTCCTCCGATCGATCTGGCGCAGCGCTCCCGGGTGGGTAGGTGGCGCCGCTCGCTCGGCCCAGGCTTTGGAGCCCGCGCCGGCTTAAGCTGAGCGGTCCCTTTCCTCCTCTATCCCCGGGCTTTCGACACCTATCTTTGGGCGCGCACGCCGGCCTCGCCTCCCTTCCGTGGAGGTGGCCGAGCCGTGGGGAGTTTTACCCGACCCAAGCGAAGGCAGCGGTCCGACGACCCGCACGTGCGAACGGCATGGTGCCCACCCACCAAGGCGTGGGGGCCCGTCGTCCGAATCGCTCCCTGTGCGGGGAAGCACAACTATCTCCGAGGGCGGCCCTTTTCTTCCAGATGCGTACACGGCCAGCGGAGGCCCGCGCCGCCCCTCGTGTCCAAAAGGGCGGCCTCCGCGGCGGTGGCGACAGCGGCGGTGGTGGGTGGCGTCTCCGCGCCACTGCCGAGCTTCGCGCTTTCCAGTCTTTTCCCGGATCCCTATGTCAGTAAGGAGGACGACAGAGGTGTGGAGGCAGGCGAAGGGGGTTCTCACCGTGCAAGGGCGCCTGTACCCGAGTCGCGCTTCCAGGACTCGTGGGCACGTATCTCCCGACGACAGGGGTTTGCAGCCTCCGTACTTGGGCAAGTCCCTCCACGCACCCCTGCTCTTCCTCCGATCGATCTGGCGCAGCGCTCCCGGGTGGGGAGGTGGCGCCGCTCGCTCAGCCCGGGCTTTGGAGCCCGCGCCGGCTTAAGGTGAGCGGTCCCCTTCCTCCTCTACCCCCGGGCTTTTGACACCTATCTTTGGGCGCGCACGCCGGCCTCCGGTCCGTGGAGGTGGCCGAGTCGTGGGGAGTTTGAGCCGACCCCAGCGAAGGCAGCGGTCCGACGACCCGCACGGGCTAACGGCGGGGTGCCCACCCACCCAGGCGTGGGGGCCCGTCGTCCGAATCGCTCCCTGTGCGGGGATGCACAACGATCTTCTCCGAGGGCGGCCCTTTTCTTCCAGATGTGTACCCGGCCAGCGATAGCGGCGGCGGTGGGTGGCGTCTCCGCGCCACTGCCGAGCTTCGCGATTTCCAGTCTTTTCCCGAGCCCCTACGTCAGTGGGGAGGACGACAGAGGTGTGGAGGCAGGCGAAGGGGGTTATCACCGTGCGGTGTGCACCAGCCCGACCGTCGCCTTTCCCCCTCGACCCTCGTCCTCCCAGGCGGCTCGGCAGGGAGAAGGAGAGAGAGAGCGAGAGAGGGAGAGTGGAAACCCCAGAGCCGAGGGGTTATATGGAGAACGGGAGAAGGAACGAGGGCCAAGAGGTAGGGAGTACCCGCAGGCCTCTCCTCTCCCGAACCTCGACGCGGTCCAGTCGTGATGGGGGGCTACCTGGTTGATCCTGCCAGTAGCATATGCTTGTCTCAAAGATTAAGCCATGCACGTGTAAGTACACACGGACGGTACAGTGAAACTGCGAATGGCTCTTTAAATCAGTTATGATTCCTTTGATCGCTCCAAACCGTTGACTCGGACAACTGTGGTAATTCTAGAGCTAATACGTGCAAACGAGCGCTGGCCGCCAGGGATTCGTGCATTTATCAGACCAAAACCAATCCGGGGTCCCGGGCGCGGCGTCGAGACGGCCTCCGCGGCCTCCCCCCTGCTGCGCTCTCACCGTAAGCTTTGCGACTCTGGATAACCTCGGGCCGATCGCATTTCCCCGTGACGGCGACGATCCATTTGGGTGTCTGCCCTATCAACTTTTGATGGTACTTTCTGTGCCTACCATGGTGACCACGGGTAACGGAGAATCAGGGTTCGATTCCGGAGAGCGAGCCTGAGAAACGGCTACCACATCCAAGGAAGGCAGCAGGCGCGCAAATTACCCACTCCCGACCCGGTGAGGTAGTGACGAAAAATAACAATACAGGACTCTTTCGAGGCTCTGTAATTGGAATGAGTACACTTTAAATCCTTTAACGAGGATCTATTGGAGGGCAAGTCTGGTGCCAGCAGCCGCGGTAATTCCAGCTCCAGTAGTGTACACTAAAGCTGCTGCAGTTAAAAAGCTCGTAGTTGGATCTTGGGATCGAGCTGGCGGTCTGCCGCAAGGCGTGCTACCGCCAGTCCCAGCCCCTTTGCCTTGGGGCGCCTCCCCGATGCTCTTGACTGAGTGTCCCGGGGGCCCGAAGCGTTTACTTTGAAAAAATTAGAGTGTTCAAAGCAGGCAGCCACGCCTGAATACTCCAGCTAGGAATAATGGAATAGGACTCCGGTTCTATTTTGTTGGTTGTCGGAACTGGGGCCATGATTAAGAGGTACGGCCGGCGGCATCCGTATTGCGCCGCTAGAGGTGAAATTCTTGGACCGGCACAAGACGAACCAAAGCGAAAGCATTTGCCAAGAATGTTTTCATTAATCAAGAACGAAAGTCGGAGGTTCGAAGATTATCAGATACCGTCGTAGTTCCGACCATAAATGATGCCAACTGGCGATCCGGCGGCGTCATTCCCATGACCTGCCGAGCAGCGTCCGGGAAACCAAAGTCTTTGGGTTCCGGGGGGAGTATGGTTGCAAAGCTGAAACTTAAAGGAATTGTTTGAAGGGCACCACCAGGAGTGGAGCCTGCGGCTTAATTTGACTCAACACGGGAAACCTCACCCGGCCCGGACACGGAAAGGATTGACAGATTGAAAGCTCTTTCTCGATTCTGTGGGTGGTGGTGCATGGGTGTTCTTAGTTGGTGGAGCGATTTGTCTGGTTAATTCCGATAACGAACGAGACTCCGGCATGCTAACTAGCTACGCGACCCCCCGTGGTCCGCGTCCAGCTTCTTAGAGGGACAAGTGGCGCTCAGCCACGCGAGATCGAGCAATAACAGATCTGTGATGCCCTTAGATGTCCGGGGCTGCACGCGCGCTACACTGAACGGACCAGCGTGTGTCTACCCTTCACCGACAGGTGCGGGTAACCTGCTGAACCCCGCTCGTGATGAGGATTGCAATTCTTCCCCGTGAACGAGGAATTCCCAGTAAGTGCGGGTCATAAGCTCGCATTGATTAAGTCCCTGCCCTTTGTACACACCGTCCGTCGCTACTACCGATTGGATGGTTTAGTGAGGTACTTGGATTGGCCCTGCCGGGGTCCGCCAAGACCCTGGCGGAGAGCCGAGAAGACGATCGAATTTGACTATCTAGAGGAAGTAAAAGTCGTAACAAGGTTTCTGTAGGTGAACCTGCAGAAGGATCATTAAGGCAGCGATGACCGAACCGAGGAGGCGCGGAGCTGGAAGCCGATTTCCCCGACTGCCTCCCCCTGCCCAAAGGGGGTGTGCGGCTGGGATACTTCCGCTCTGCCTGAGCTACCCGCACGCGGAGGGGCGGCGACGGTCCAGCGAGGGTTATCGCCGTGCGGACGACGACGACGGGAGGGTGTGGGGGAGCCCCTCTTGCTCCGTCGTCCCGACGGACGCCTGGCCTCTCGGGGGGATCCTGCCGTGTTCCCCCCGCCCAGGAAAAAACCCACATGAAAGGCCGTCCCGGGTACCGTTCGCCTGTGCGCCCCTATACCCCTCTCCCCGGGGTTGCGGGTCCGGGGGGTAGGTCGAGAAGTCTCGAGCCCTCCGTTGTTCCCCTCCCCGCCGGAGGGAGGGACGGCGGAGGCCGAGCACCCGGGGCAACAAGGCCAAGAAAAATCCTCTATGCACCCCCTCTGTTGCCGTCCGACGTACTGAAAAACCGGGCGCCCCAGAGCGCCCGGACCCAGAAGCGTGACTCTTAACGGTGGATCACTCGGCTCGCGCGTCGATGAAGAATGCAGCTAGCTGCGAGAATTAGTGTGAATTGCAGGACACATTGATCATCAACACTTCGAACGCACCTTGCGGCCCCGGGTTTCTCCCGGGGCTATGCCTGTCTGAGGGTCGCCCCTCCGTCGATCGCCTCCGTGGCGCAGCTGGGGTCCCGTCGCAAGGGATTTTCAGAGGGAGGCCCGAGGCTTCGCACCCCGACGCCCTCTCTCTCTCTCTCTCCCTTACGTCCCCCCAAGGCTAGACCCACCCGCCCGGTTACCCTCCGCCCCGACCCGAAGCGTGCCGTGAGGCTGTCTGTGGAGACACAGGGCTGCCTCCGGAGCTTCCAGGGGTTGGGGGGTAGCCGCCTGGGGCGGCGTGGAAGGGCACGCTCGCAGACCAGACTAAAGACCTCAGATCAGACGTGGCGACCCGCTGAATTTAAGCATATTAATAAGCGGAGGAAAATAAACTAACCAGGATTCCCTCAGTAACGGCAAGTGAAGAGGGAAGAGCCCAGTGCTGAATCCCTGTCCGTCCGGCGGGCGTCGGGAAATGTGGCATACGGGAGACCGGACCACCTCGGCGTCGCTCGGTTGCCCGGGTCCTTCTAATAGTGGCCCCAGCCCGTGGACGGTGGTAGGCCGGTTGGAATAAAAGTGCAGACGAACATTTGAATGACTTTATTATTGGTTGTAATTTTTCTAAGTTTTACACTGGTTTGGTGCACCTAACTGGGATGAGCCGAAAGGTGTTTAAGCCTAGCCTCTCAATAGGCTTCGCTATCGGCCTCATGATTTCCATATTGTCTGCTTGCTGGTTCTCTGAATGACTGGGGGAAGCCAATACAGGTGGCTGACTGTCGTCTCCATCAGTCCGCCTGTCGTCTCCATCAACCTGGCTGTCGTCTCCATCAGCCAGCCTGTCGTCTTCATCAACCTGGCTGTCGTCTCCATCAGCCAGCCTGTCGGCTCCATCAGCCTGGCTGTCATATCCATCAGCCCGCCTGTCGTCTCCATCAACCTGGCTGTCGTCTCCATCAGCCAGCCTGTTGGCTCCATCAGCCTGGCTGTCGTATCCATCAGCCCGCCTGTCGTCTCCATCAACCTGGCTGTCGTCTCCATCAGCCAGCCTTTCGGCTCCATCAGCCTGGCTGTCGTCTCCAACAGCCTGCCCCGAATTTATTACCAATTCATGGGCACGACACATATCCACAAGTGCTTTCTCCTGGTAAACTTTCTCAGCCATACCATTTGTGTGGACCAGATATCGTGCGAATAAGTGTTTTTCGGAATATCGTGAGAGAGTCCACGTTTCACATACACGTCGTACAAAATGGCTGGTGACATGTGGAAGGCTGTAGCTGTGGAGGAAAAACAATCAGTGCCTGTAGCTGCATATGATAATTTACACTGGATATTCTTCCCCCACCTTTCATGATAACGCCGGAGAGCAGCGGATGGGTTCATTACGACCTTCCCGGTACACGTCAGAAAAAAGTTTGTGATTTCTAGGCCAGCAGCAATGACAGGTCTGATATGTTCTGCATAGACTTTGAACCACTGAAAAAGAAAAAAAAACTTAATCTCGAGCCAGAGGGTATACCTCAAACGAGTTTTGCATGGGGACAACAGAGGGGTTTCAACCCCATGTGGAGTCGGGTAGCCCGGGTCCCCTGGCTTGTAGAAACCTTACCGAATGTTATTCCTCTGAAAGCATGAACGATGCTACTTGAGTGGATGCACACTTGTGTGTTTTTACACCGACAATCGTCTTTCGAACACCGCGGTACATGTGATAGGTCCTCCCGTTCCACTCTGAAACCTATGGTGTAAAAAGAAGGGAGATGATTGAGATGGTTCCGCAATGACCGCTGCCCATGCAGACTAACACTACTTACGGTCAAATTGCGAACAACACCTGGCCTTTGGAGGTGTCTTAGAATCAGAAGGGCCTGGAGGTACAGAATAACTTCCCTTCGGTCCTCTTCTGATCCCCCGTCCTGGACATTCTCTATGCTCGCTAGAAATGTAGGTCTTGCTTCGTCCAGTATTTTCTGGCAGTCATTCGGTGTCTTGGAGGGCTTCATCAGCGTATCGTACCTGTGGGGTGAAATACAGTTATAGCACTTTTTTACCCAACAGCCAATGTTTGGTAAAAATCTCTCAGAATATTGGGTACCTCTTGCTCACTGAGTCTTGGCAGACTCCCCTGTACAACGTCTTACGCAGGTCCTCCGTAAAGTTCATAAACACCTCACACGCCCTGTATAGCTGAGGATTCTCTATGCTCAGTTGTGTGCCCCTCATCTGATAAGTGGTGAATCGCCGAATGTGCTTCAGTATTTTGAGGGAGGTCTGGTTCGATTGTTTGAGGCTGCTGAGTTTTTTAAAAAAATCATTCACTTTTGTTGGTTTGGTTAAGTACTCCAGAGTTATAAATCTTGGGTTGATAAAGAAAAGAAACCGCGCAACATTCGATACCTCCTGGTTACAATTAGGGACCCCACGGGTTACTGTCAAATATGTGCGGAAGCTCTTCTACATGGGGCTATTTACTGAGTGACGCATATACAAGCCGGCGGCCGTTCTAGCCAGGGAGCTTTCGTTTCTCCATTGCCTAGACTGAATGTTTTGTGTGCTGCCATCCATGGCCTCAATGGGGTTCGACTCGGGGCATGGGGCTCCCTCAAAATTGTGTGCAGACTGTTCAGGGACAGGCGCGTCCATCATATGTGAATATGACTCCACAGGGGGCATGTAGCATGGGGGCAAACAGTCTGTTGGCGCCTGGGTCTGTCCTACAGAGGTCAGCGGTATGTTTTCTAACTGAAATGTAGGTTTGTTTACTATAAAATACCCACGGCTTTCGGCAAATGCTACCACATCTTCCAGGGATTGCAGAGGCTTGAGCTCGCTGAATAGTATAGCTGTGCCCTTAGCCGCGACAAGTCTAAGTCGATCTTTGGTGATAGCCAAGTTTTTTTTTATCTCCGAGACGCTTTCGGACCTCATGCACACCCTTCTCAGATGTGTGGACAGATATCTCGTCACCCTGTGGCACGCGGGGGAAGTCAGCGGTGTACGTTGGTGGATGTGGGGAAATAAGCAACACAAACGTTCACTGCGGTTTTACAACCGTGCAACATGGGGTCCGCCGCAGTCTGATGTGGCGGTTACATTCTCCTATATGTGGGCGACGAATAACTTCTACTTACCGCTTCATAGCGACACGTTTCCCGCAGTCAAATTGAGCTTTAAAGTCCTTGCATCTGCAGCGGAGGTGATCTGAATTTCTGCCGCACACATCCAGGCTGCATCAGCCGCTCGGCTGATTAGTTTCCGCTCTAGCGGCTAATCACTGCTCTCGCGTAACAGGTGATGAGTCGCTCGCACGGGTGCAAATCACCTGTAGTGCTGCTGGAAATATTCAAACCTGGATAAATTCGTCCGTATCTTCTATACGGCATCACAGGGGTTGAGGCACCCATAAGGCAGCCACCTGCACGGTTGAAAAGCATCAGCAGCGTTGACGGAAAAAACCTAACCTATCTCATATACGTTTGTTCTATTGCGCTATATGAGAGGAACCTCATTTTCAGACATTTGGTTTGCGAGGTTAGCTTATGGGAAATATCTGTGTGCAGGAAACTTCCAGAGAGGTAGGAAATGTCAGTGAGTGCATCCGATTTCAGTTCCAGAGCGATTTGCCCGATGAGTCCTTCACACTTAGTCTTTTTCAGAAATCAGAATTTTGACTTCCAGGACCCGCCAAACGTTGGTAAATTGAATCCGCTCACCAGTTCCAAGTGTTTTGAGGTGTCCCCGGTTGCAGTAATGCAGCCTGCCCAATGGGGTTCGACTCGGGGCATGGGGCTCCCTCAAAATTGTGTGCAGACTGTTCAGGGACAGGCGCGTCCATCATTTGTGAATATGACTCCACAGGGGGCACGTAGCATGGGTGCAAACAGTCTGTTGGCGCCTGGGTCTGTCCTACAGAGGTCAGCGGTATGTTTTCTAACTGAAATGTAGGTTTGTTTACTATAAAATACCCACGGCTTTCGGCAAATGCTACCACATCTTCCAGGGATTGCAGAGGCTTGAGCTCGCTGAATAGTAGCCCTTAGCCGCGACAAGTCTAAGTCGATCTTTGGCGATAGCCAAGTTTTTTTTTATCTCCGAGACGCTTTCGGACCTCATGCACACCCTTCTCAGATGTGTGGACAGATATCTCGTCACCCTGTGGCACACGGGGCAAGTCAGCGGTGTACGTTGGTGGATGTGGGGAAATAAGCAACACAAACGTTCACTGCGGTTTTACAACCGTGCAACATGGGGTCCGCCGCAGCCTGGTGTGGCGGTTACATTCTCCTATATGTGGGCGACAAATAACTTCTACTTACCGCTTCATAGCGACACGTTTCCCGCAGTCAAATTGAGCTTTAAAGTCCTTGCATCTGCAGCGGAGGTGATCTGAATTTCTGCCGCACCCATCCAGGCTGCATCAGCCGCTCGGCTGATTAGTTTCCGCTCTAGGGGCTAATCACTGCTCTCGCGTAACAGGTGATGAGTCGCTCGCACGGGTGCAAATCACCTGTAGTGCTGCTGGAAATATTCAAACCTGGATATATTCCTCCGTATCTTCTATACGGCATCACAGGGGTTGAGGCACCCATAAGGCAGCCACCTGCACGGTTGAAAAGCATCAGCAGCGTTGACGGAAAAAACCTAACCTATCTCATATACGTTTGTTCTATTGCGCTATATGAGAGGAACCTAATTTTCAGACATTTGGTTTGCGAGGTTAGCTTATGGGAAATATCTGTGTGCAGGAAACTTCCAGAGAGGTAGGAAATGTCAGTGAGCGCATCCGATTTCAGTTCCAGAGCGATTTGCCCGATGAGTCCTTCACACTTAGTCTTTTTCAGAAATCAGAATTTTGACTTCCAGGACCCGCCAAACGTTGGTAAATTGAATCCGCTCACCAGTTCCAAGTGTTTTGAGGTGTCCCCGGTTGCAGTAATGCAGCCTGCCCACTAGATGTCGAAAAAGAGACAAAAAGTGAAAAAGAACCAGAATGAGGAAATTCCAGGGAGCCGAATCCGCCTGACAGTTCCAGGCGATCGGGTACTTTTTGGCATGCGTCCCTAAAGTGGGTGTAGGGTGACACTCCATGCAAAGACCCAGTTTTGCACACCACCGGCAGAATATATGAGAGAGAGGTACCTCTCAGCCCCGACACATTTCGACTCATTTAAGCTGGTTTTCACCTCCGTAGGCCCGGCTACGCGTTTTGGCTATGAGTCCCTGTTCGGCTGGAGGTCTGCACCTTGGCTGAACCCAGGCTTCCGCAGCTGCGTGGGGGGACTTTTGCTGGTTGCCTATCCCAAGTCAGAGAGGTGTTCCTGGGTTGAAGTGAGCCTGGCCAGAACCCCCCCCCCCGTGGGCCCTGGTTCTCCACATGGGGGTGCCTCAAGGCTAAAATCTGGATTTTTAGGCTGAGGAGAGGCTCCATGAGGGCGGATGCTTTTGTGGCTTCGACCCCAGTGCTGTTCCATATCCAGTACCCCCTCTGCAAGGGCCCCTGTACCCGAGTCGCGCTTCCAGGACTTGTGGGCACGTATCTCCCGACGACAGGGGTTTGCAGCCTCCGTACTTGGGCAAGTCCTTCCACGCACACCTGCTCTTCCTCCGATCGATCTGGCGCAGCGCTCCCGGGTGAGGAGGTGGCGCCGCTCGCTCGGCCCGGGCTTTGGAGCCCGCGCCGGCTTAAGGTGAGCGGTACCCTTCCTCCTCTACCCCCGGGCTTTCGACACCTATCTTTGGGCGCGCACGCCGGCCTCGCCTCCCGTCCGTGGAGGTGGCCGAGCCGTGGGGAGTTTTACCCGACCCAAGCGAAGGCAGCGGTCCGACGACCCGCACGTGCGAACGGCATGGTGCCCACCCACCAAGGCGTGGGGGCCCGTCATCCGAATCGCTGCTTGTGCGGGGAAGCACAACTATCTCCGAGGGCGGCCCTTTTCTTCCAGATGCGTACACGGCCAGCGGAGGCCCGCGCCGCCCCTCGTGTCCGAAAGGGCGGCCTCTGCGGCGGTGGCGACAGCGGCGGTGGTGGGTGGCGTCTCCGCGCCACTGCCGAGCTTCGCGCTTTCCAGTCTTTTCCCGGATCCCTATGTCAGTGGGGAGGATGACAGAGGTGTGGAGGCAGGCGAAGGGGGTTCTCACCGTGCAAGGGCGCCTGTACCCGAGTCGCGCTTCCAGGACTCGTGGGCACGTATCTCCCGACGACAGGGGTTTGCAGCCTCCGTACTTGGGCAAGTCCCTCCACGCACCCCTGCTCTTCCTCCGATCGATCTGGCGCAGCGCTCCCGGGTGGGGAGGTGGCGCCGCTCGCTCGGCCCGGGCTTTGGAACCCGCGTCGGCTTAAGGTGAGCGGTCCTTTTCCTCCTCTACCCCCGGGTTTTCGACACCTATCTTTGGGCGCGCACGCCGACCTCGCTTCCCGTCCGTGGAGGTGGCCGAGCCGTGGGGAGTTTGACGCGACCCAAGGGAAGGCAGCTGTCTGACGACCCGCACGTGCGAACGGCATGGTGCCCACCCACCAAGGCGTGGGGGCCCGTCGTCTGAATCGCTCCCTGTGTGGGGAAGCACAAGTATCTCCGAGGGCGGCCCTTTTCCTAAAGATGCGTACACGGCCAGCGGAGGCCCGCGCCGCCCCTCGTGTCCGAAAGGGCGGCCTCCGCGGCGGTGGCGATAGCGGCGGTGGTGGGTGGCGTCTCCGCGCCACTGCCGAGCTTCGCGCTTTCCAGTCTTTTCCCGGATACCTGTGTCAGTGGGGAGGATGACAGAGGTGTGGAGGCAGGCGAAGGGGGTTCTCACCGTGCAATGGCGCCTGTACCCGAGTCGCGCTTCCAGGACTCGTGGGCACGTATCTCCCGACGACAGGAGTTTGCAGCCTCCGTACTTGGGCAAGTCCCTCCACGCACCCCTGCTCTTCCTCCGATCGATCTGGCGCAGGGCTCCCGGGTGGGGAGGTGGCGCCGCTCGCTCGGCCCGGGTTTTGGAGCCCGCGCCTGCTTAAGGTGAGCGGTCCCCTTCCTTCTCTACCCCCGGGCTTTCGACACCTATCTTTAGGCGCGTACGCCGGCCTCCCGTCCGCGGAGGTGGCCGAGCCTTGGGGAGTTTGACCCGACCCCAGTGAAGGCAGCGGTCTGACGACCCGCACGGGCTAACGGCGGGGCGCCCACCCACCCAAGTGTGGGGCCCCTTCGTCCGAATCGCTCCCTGTGCAGGGATGCACAACGATCTTCTCCGAGGGTGGCCCTTTTCTTCCAGATGTGTACCTGGCCAGGTCGGCCTCCGCGGCGGTGGCGATAGCGGCGGCGGTGGGTGGCGTCCCTGCGCCACTGCCGAGCTTCGCAATTTCCAGTCTTTTCCCGAGCCCCTACGTCAGTGGGGAGGACGACAGAGGTGTGGAGGCAGGCGAAGGGCGTTCTCACCGTGCGGTGTGCCCCAGCCCGACCGTCGCCTTTCCCCCTCGACCTTCGTCCTCCCAGGCGGCTCGGCAGGGAGAAGGAGAGAGAGAGAGCGAGAGAGGGAGAGTGGAAACCCCAGAGCCGAGGGGTTATATGGAGAACGGGAGAAGGAGCGAGGGCCAAGAGGTAGGGAGTACGGTGAAAGGCCGACCTGGGATTCCCCCGCGCTCCCGCCCCCCGGGGCGCGGAGCAGCCCTGGGAAGAAAAGCCGCTCGGGCATCCCTTTGAGGTTACGGGCACGAGCGGGAAGAGGGACTACGCTGGAGGGCGAAGCCGACACGGCCAGGCCGACGACCTCCGCGTCGCCGGGTTAGTGCCGGAGCCGCGGCGGACCCCGAGGGCCAGCCCCCCTCTCGCAATCCTCGTGCCTGCCCGCCGGTGGGTCGAGGACCCCCCGCGGCGGAGGCAGGTCTAAGCCAGACGGTGGCGCCGCATAGGCCCACCCCCACACGCCATCTCCCCGAGCGACCCCGTGTGTCGTCTTGGGTGCGGTTGGTGAGACGGGGGCGGCCGTGGCATCCTCCGGAGGCCAGTCACCTCGCCCTCCCCGTGCAAGGGGTGTTTTCCAGACACCTGCCGCTTCGGGACCACGCACTGCATAGCGAGCTGCTCCTCCCGCACATGTCCCCGGTGCTGCGAGGGCTCCGTTCCCCGGCCCCCCCAGGGAAGCCCCACACCATCCCACATCCTCTCCTGGATGCCGCATGCCCTACCTATACCCGTTCCGTCCGGGCGCCCTGCTGCCATGGGGCTCTTCCGCCGCCCTCTCTTCCCGCAGGCCTCTCCTCTCCCGAACCTCGATGCGGTCCAGTCGTGTTGGGGGGCTACCTGGTTGATCCTGCCAGTAGCATATGCTTGTCTCAAAGATTAAGCCATGCACGTGTAAGTACACACGGACGGTACAGTGAAACTGCGAATGGCTCATTAAATCAGTTATGGTTCCTTTGATCGCTCCAAACCGTTGACTCGGACAACTGTGGTAATTCTAGAGCTAATACGTGCAAACGAGCGCTGACCGCCAGGGATGCGTGCATTTATCAGACGAAAACCAATCCGGGGTCCCGGGCGCGGCGTCGGGACGGTCCTCCGTGGCCTCCCCCCTGCTGCGCTCTCACAAGAAGTGGAGGAGGTGTGGCCTGTGTTCCTAGCTGAGTGAGAGCTGTGTGGAGGAGCTCCTGGGAAGCTCCAACTAGGACTTTTTTCTAAGCCCGACCCTTGCCTCTTCGTTTTCCCAGGACCGAGGCAGGGGTGTCGGGGGGCATCCCCGGGCTCCGGCCCTCCCGGTCTGGGCCGGGTGGGGTCGGAGGACTGGATATGGATCCATCGGAGGACTCTGTGAGCAGGTCTGGGAGGCTGTCCCAGCGTGAAGCGGCTACGGTGAGCATGCCGGCATCGGCTAACAAGGTGACTGGCAAGCCCAAGGGAAGCAAGGGGAGTGCCCCATGGGCCGAGAGGGGCCCGGACGAGTCGGCGGAGGCTTTCTCCCAGCGGGTGGTGGAGATGTTGTGGTGCCACGAAAAGGGGAAGGTGGCACTGGCGAAACTCCTGCTGGAGTTGCGGCAGGCCAAGGCGCTATATAATGCAGCAGCCCAGAGGAAGCGCCCGGCGATCGCCACGCAAATCCAGAGGGTCAAGGAGCCCTGTCCCACCCCCTGTCCCGCCCACCATAGCGCTGGGTGCTGCCCCAGGGGTTACCCCAGCCATGGAGGAGGAGAAGGTGGGGGGTGGAGTAAGAGGCGCACTGTTAGTGAGAGCAGAGGATAGTGTGGGTGCGGGCACAAAGGCTGGGGGATCGCGGTCCGGGGCTCCGCCCCTTGCCCTGCCCACCTCGGCGCTCAGCGTGGCCACCATGAGAGACACGTGGAACTGCGGAGCCCAGCGGCACCCGGTCTGCCGACCCTCCCCTAGCCCCGCCCACCTCGGCGCTCGGAGTGGCCACCATGAGAGACACACGTGGAACTGCAGAGCCCAGCGGCTCCCGGTCTGCCGACCCGCCCCTAGCCCTGCCCAACTGAGTGCTCGGCATGGCCACCATGAGAGGCACACGTGGAACTGCAGAGCCCAGCGGCACCCGATCTGCTGGCCCGCCCCTAGCCCCGCCCACCTCGGCGCTCGGCGTGGCCAGCATGAGAGACACATGTGGAACTGCAGAGCCCAGCGGCACCCGGTCTGCCGGCCCGCCCCTAGACCCGCCCACCTCAGATCTCTGCACGGCCACCATGAGAGGCACACGTGGAACTACCGAGCCCAGCGGCCCCAAGTCTGCCAACCAGCTCCAAGCCCCACCCACCTCGGCGCTCGGCACGGTCACCATGACAGGCACACGTGGAACTACCGAGCCCAGCGGCCCCCAGTCTGCCAACCAGCCCCAAGCCCCGCCCACCTCGTCGCTCGGCGCGGCCACCATGAGAGCCGCGAGTGGAACTACAGAGCCCAGCAGTTCCCGATCTGCTGGTCCGCCTCTAGTCCCGCCCACCGCAGCGCTCGGCACTGCCTCTGTACAGTCTGTGGGCGGAGGGAAGGAGGGAGGCAGGAGGGACATGAAAGAAAAAGCAGCTAGCAATGCTTATAGTACCACAAGGCTCAGCAAGCCTTGCGCCGGTGCCCCGCCCCTCGTCCTGCCCACCGCAGCACCTGGAGTTGCCCAGAAGAAACCTGCGGCTGGGAGGGAGGCAGCAGGAAAAACAGCAGGGAAGACAGAGGCGGATCCAGGAACAGTGTCCCAGGAGGTGGCAGTAATCCCGGTCGAGCAGCCTGCCAGCGTTACTGGGGAGCCTCCTAAATCTTCCGGTCTGCGTCCTGAGCAGGTGGCGCTGCCTGACTCCAGCACATCAGAGGAGGAGGACATGGAGGCGTCTTCGGGCTCCGGGGGGATCATGGCGGCCATCCGGTTGCTGGAGTCCCCGGTGAACCTCCAGCATTTTTGTTTCGGGGATGAAGATCCGGGACCCGGAAAGGAGAAGAAGGGGCGCAAGAAGAAGGCACAGGAGACGGTGAGTATGCGTTACGTGTTTAATGATGATACTGATGCTGCTGTCTCCTGTGTAACCCCCGCCGGTCAAGGGCGCCCAGATCATGAAGTTGGTCCTCGGCGCAGGTCCGGTGGGGAGAGTAAAGGCAAATGTAAGGCGAGTGGTGATGGTGTGGCGATCCCTACGGAGGACAGTAGGGATGGCAAAGGGTCATCGCTGGCGGTGGCGCCAGACATATTCAGTGTGGTGAAGTTCCCATCTCTGTCTCCCATGGCCTCTGGGTCTCGGGCAGAGGGAGGTGGGGGTTGTGGCGGTGGAGCCGAAGCAGCTTTTTCAGAGATCTTGGCTGATGTCCGGAGGATGGTGGGGGAGGAGAGAGCCTCTGCTTCCATATCTGGCCAGAGGGTTGAGGGGCCGCATGCTGGGGACAAGGCTGCTGGGGGTAAACCGGCCGGGGTGTCTGCACCTGTGAGGTTGGTAAAACCCGGCGCCCAAAATCCCGGCCCCTGTGATACCCAGCGCATGAATATTGGAGGGTCCAAGGTGGCAGAGGGGGAGAAGGGGAGTAAGGACAATGCTGCGGATGTGGTGAGTGTCCTGAAACCCCCCCCAGTGATGCCGGGACCTTGGGTAAAGCAGTTAGTACCCCACCTGTTCTGGCTGGCATGGATGGGGTGCATGAGGTGGGGATGAATGGGGTACATGAAGGAGGTGAGGATGTAGGTGAGGATGCAGGTATGGAAGTGGTGAGTGGTACGGCTGGTGGTGATGGTAGTGGTCCAGGGGTGGTAGGTGAGGCTGTGAGGCAGAGTGTGAGTGTGAATGAGGGGCCAAGTGTGAGGCCAAGGAATCCCGGTTCGTTGGCGGACTCGATAGAGGGCGGTTCACATGTCCGCACCTTTGCGGCGGCCGCTGCCGCGGGTAGTGGAGGTTCCTTGTCAGGGGACGCTGGGCAGGGTTACTTGCAATGGCGTCTACTGGGGAGAGTTGTCCATTACAGTGGAGGTAGGGAGGTAGATTTATCGTTCTGGATAGACCGACATGGTCTGTCCGCCTTCCGAGAGTTAGGGGCAGAGAACGTTACGTGGTCTCTGCCGACAGCAGGGCAGGGTGGCGTCCGTAGGAATGTGGTCCGTCTCCGGTGGGAAGGCAATGAAACGTGCCCCTCTAGGGACAAGGTGGTGAAGCTTTTCCTGGGGATGGGCTTCAGGGCTGATGACATCTATGCCTTGATTCATCCCTATGGTGCCACCTTTTTCGACGTCAGCTTTGTGAGATCAGAGGGCCTAGAGCTCTTCTGGTCTCAGTATGAGCTGGCTCGGATTTGCCCTGAATGGCGAGGGTTTATAGTCCAGGCTATCTCTCGCCAAAACTCAGTGAAGAAAGTGACCGTGCTCACCAGTAACGAGTCACTTTCTGAGATGGACATCATGAGCAGGTATGGGGAGGTGGTCCAGATTTCCCAAAAAGAATCTGGACAAGCATGGCATCTGGTCAGGGGCCTGGACCTTTATGGTAAAACTGAAGGTCTTGGGTTACTCGGTTACCCACATTCCCACTTCAACATTCTTGGGAAGGGACCGAATCCTGATCTTTTACCAGGGGCAGCCGAAGTTGTGCCACAGGTGCGGCAGCCCCTCTCACTTCAGCGCGGGGTGCAAGGTGGAGAAGTGCGCGATGTGTGGAGGGGTGGGTCATCTGGCCGCAACCTGTAGGGACATTCGGTGTAATCTGTGTGGTGTCTTGGGACACCCGTTTAGTCGCTGTCCGCGCTCCTATGCCAATGTTGGCCTGAATTCGGGAGGTGCTGGTAGGGAGGAGGCGAGGACCAGACCAGCCGGTGAAGGGACTAGCGGCGGCGTAGGAAGTAAGGGACCGGTGAGGAGCAGAACTCCCCCTGAGGCGGGAGGGAAAGAACAGCGTCCGAGGAGAGTGGTGGAGAGGGACCAGGGGATTATGTCCCTGCCTCTGGTCCCTAGTTCGGGGGAGCATGCAGCTGAGGTCCCGGACAGTGAGATAAACGAAGAGGTCAGGAGGATGGTCAGGGAGGATGGGGCCACCTCTCCCTTATCCTCATCCAGTGAAGGTGTGGATGAGGGGGGGAATGAAGAGTGGCAGCAGCAAAAGAAGAGGGAGAAGAAAAGGGTGAGGAAGAAGGGTAACTCGAAGGAGAAGGCCACCCGGGGCCAGATGCCAAAGGAAGGCTCTTCCTTCCTTCCTCCGGTGGAGCTCTCCAACCAGTACCAGGCCCTAAGCGAGTCTCCCTTGTCTTCAGATGGGTAGGAAGAGGGGGGTCTGGTGCTGGGGGTTGCGGACAAGGATGTAGGGGCTAAAGGGGGCACCAGGCCCTCAACATCGGGGGTCGGGGAAATCGGGCCTCTGGTGGTGGGGGTCGACCCAGGGCCTCCTGACAAAGGCAAGGGTGCGCCTGAAACAGTTGTGCCCGTTAAAGTTGTGTCTGGAACAGCAGGTATGGATGTGTCGGTGTGCCTGAAACGTGCTATATTGTCCTCTGAGGAGGAAAATGGAGCACATGTAAAGGGTAAGGGGGGTGGGAAGAAGGTCGCTGTCCAACCTGATCACTCATGATGGCGGCACTCACCCCGTTGACGCTGGCGACCATTAATGTTGCCAGCATAAAGTCTGATGCGGCTAGGTTCACGGCCTCTCATTTTCTCGGCCAGCTTGATGCCGACATTTTGTTTTTGCAGGAGACCAGGTTGGCCGATCTCACGTCCCTTAAAAAAGCTAAGAGGGAGTGGGTACACGGGCCTTCCTATTGGTCTCTTGCGGCTGAGCCGTATAGCGAGGTGGCGGTCCTTTTCAAGACCGCAGATGTAGTATGCCGACGGGTTATTGAGTTGGAAATGGGGAGGTACTTGATCTTGGATGTGTTCATAAGGGGACAAGAGCTTCAGCTCATAAACATCTATGGTCCCCAGACTAAGTGGGACCGCAAGTGTCTCTTTATGAGTATTAAACCCTTTTTGTTTTGTAGCCGACAGGTGGTCTTTGGAGGGGACTTCAACAATGTCTCGAGGCCCCAAGACAGAGAAGGTTCCAGAGACCGGTTGGCCTACGACAGCGTCGCCTTGAATAGCATAGTTAGTGAGGCTCGCCTAGTGGATGTCCACATCCGGAACACCACGGGCCACGCGGGTTACACTTATTTCAGAGGTAGTCAGACTAGGTCTAGAATAGACAGGTTTTATTTGAAGGAGGAGGCAGTCTCTTTACCTTTATCGGTGGTAGAGGTTGAATTCTCCGACCACTGCCTGATTATGTTTTCTCTGAATGTTACAGAGACTCCTCGGATGGGAAGAGGTTTTTGGAAGCTGAATTCGTCACTCCTGAAGGAAGCAGCTGTAAGACGGTCCTTTGAGGATTTCTTTCAAAGTCAGGTACCGCTACTGGGCCTTGGTAACACTAAGTCAGAGTGGTGGGAGATCTTCAAACATCGGGTGGCGAGATTCTTCCGCCAGCTTTCTAACCTCAGAAGCCTGAACAGGGATCTCCTGTATCAGGGCCTGAGGAGGAAACTCGAGGAACTTGTCTCGACTGGGGGTGGCCGTGAGGACATCACCAGGGTGAAAGCCTTACTCAATAGATGTCAGTATGATAGGCACACATCTTTGGTTTTTGAGAGGGACTTCGGGAAGTATCGCTCACCCGACCCTTACAGAAACTGCAAGATGTCAGTAAGTAGTAAGATAGTGGCGGGTCTGAGGGACAGTGCAGGATCCCTGACCAGGTCCAGGTCAGGGATCTTGGAGGTCGTCAGATCCTTTTACTTACATCTCTTGGGGAGGAAGGAGCTGGATCGAGATGAGACGTCGGCTTTCCTGGCTGAGGACATTCCTGAATCAGGGATAGACCCCTCGCTCGATGTCTTGGTGGATGAGATGAAAGAAGAGGAAGTTAGACTGGCAATTGACGGGCTCCAGCTCAAAAAATCACCAGGTCCGGACGGCTTAACGTCGGAGTTCTACAGGACCTTTAATGACCTTTTGGTCCCCTTATTGACTCAGGTTTTTAATGAGTGTTTCTCCTCGGGCACTCTTCCGAGATCAATGAGGTTGATCCTTCTTTCTAAGGGAAAGGATCCGTCGCACATTGAGAACTGGAGGCCCATAGCGCTTCTCAATGTGGACAGGAAGGTTTTGGCTAAAGTACTCTTTAACAGGTTAGTGAAGTTTGCGCCACGGCTCCTTTCGGAGTCCCAGCACTGCTGTGTTCCTGGCCGTAGCACTTTTAGTGCTGTTCTCGGTGTCCGGGAGGCTGTGGAGCAGGGTAGGGCTGGCCTCTGGAAGGGGGGGTATCTGCTGTCCTTGGATCAGGCCAAAGCCTTTCACCGGGTTGATCACGAGTACCTGTGGTCCGCTCTTCTGAGGTATGGTCTGCCAGGGAGGTTCGTGGACTGGCTGAAGACATTGTACAGAGGGGCGGAGAGTTTCCCACTTGTGAATGGTTGGATTGGACAGGCCTTTGCGGTGGGCTCTGGCGTTCGTCAGGGATGTCCTCTCAGTCCCCTGCTGTATGTGTTCGCGATTGATCCCTTCATAAGGAGGGTGGATCGTGGACCAGTAGCGGGGGTGAGGATGGACCAGGCGGCCGATCGGGAGGCCGCCCTGAAGGTAGTGGCCTATGCTGATGATGTCTCTGTTTTTGTCTCCTCGGAAGAGGAGGTGCGGGCAGTGATGTCTGAGGTGGAGGGCTACTCCAGGGCCTCTGGTTCCATTGTCAATCGGAGCAAGTGTGGGAGTCTTTGGCTGGGGGGAGGAGATCCCAGGTTTGATCTCCCGGACACCCTCCCAGAGCCCCAAGAGTATGCCAAGATCCTAGGCGTTGAATTTGGCCAGGGTGATTACCCAACCAAAAACTGGGAAGGTAGACTTAAAACTGCCGCCCAGAGAGTGGACCAGTGGAAGGGTTGGTCTTTGACCCTGAGGGAAAGGGTGAGCTTGTGCAAAGGTTTCCTGCTCCCATTGTTAATGTATCTAGGCAGCGTTTGTATTTTGCCAGAGCCTTCCAACTGTTATGGGGAAACAGGCTGAACCTAGTCAAGCGGGAGGTTACTTACCGTACGAGGAGACTAGGGGGGTTGAATATGGTCAACCCCGTGGTGTTCTTGGTTTGCACCTTTCTTAAGCTAAATATATCAAACCTCTGGAAAGAGAGGGCTCCTCTGTGGGTATTCTCCTGTAGGGGATGGTTGAAGTCCTTCTTCCAGGATTGGGAGACAGGAGGGCGTGTGAAGGATCTTCGCACACCGCACGGGCATCTCCCGGCTTATGTTACCCCGGTTTTGAAAGTAATACACCGGTGGGGTTTGGGAGTGTGGGAGGTGAGGACTCTCACGAGGAAACTTCTCGAGGAGAGGATCTTATCGACCCATTTTCAAAAGCCACTGGCCCTCAGGGACTGCCCAAGTCGGGATCTGGAGGTCGGGTTGCGTCTTTTAAATTCAAAACGGATCCCCGCGAAGTATTGGGACTTGACTTGGCGCTGCTCTCAGGGTAAGCTGTATGTGAGGGACAACTTGAAGTACAGGAACTCCGAGGATAGGAATTATCCTCGTGAGAGTTGTGCTGACACGCTTGAGAGCATGGAGCTCTTCCTGCTTCAGTGTCCCTTTAATGCAGAGGTATGCAACAGGGTGGGCGCTTCCATTGACTGGCCTAGGCTGGCGGGCCTCTCCTACGCTGAGTGAGCCTATGGAGCGTTCAGAGACCTTGGTGGACGGGACCAGTGCACTCTTTTTCTAGTTAGCCTAGTGGTTAGGTTTTTCACATGGAATGCACGGTGTTTAGTGTCGACGGGCAGTAAAATCCTCCCAGTGGGTGAGGTATGTAGCAACATCCTTGGTGACCTGGTGAAGGTGCGCTCCTTGGAGTATGAAAGGCTGGGTGCATCGGGGGCCTCCCGTCTCTGGAGGGGTTTCTCCTTCCAGGTGCCTTAGTTCTGGATTGCTCCAAGCCTCCTGGTGGTGGGCTAACTTCTCACCGTAGCTTTTTGTTTTGAGAATGGTATCATGAAAAGGGTTTACAAGCACCGAACCGGTGCGGATGGTAATTTTGTTATTGTTCTTGTTGTTGTTATTATTATTTTTGTCTTATTGTTCTTTTACTTTGGGGGTTAGTTAGGTGGGGTGGGGGTTTTGAGGGGGGTTAAGCATGAACTTGGACTGGCCCAGGCCCAAAACTGTCGGGGTTCGCCCTAAGTCCGGAAGGACTTTTTCGGAACTTGGAGGCCGGTTCGGGTTGGGGGTATAGTGAGAGTTGGGGTAGTGTATGTGTTACTCATGATTTAAATGTTGTGTGTTTTTTCATATGGTTTATGTGGTTTATATTTTGTTATATGTATTTTGCTTCTGCATCTCTGGTTTTTGTTACGGCAGAATCAGGTGTAAGTCTGGAGGAAGTTTGAGGTATGTTTGGATAGGCTGTGGTTGTATGGTGGTTGTCAGGCAGGTGGGGTCCATTGTATATACATTGTTTATGTATCGGTTATATTGCTGGAAATTGTTTTCGTTACTTGTACTAGTTTGTGTTTTTACATTTATAATAAAATAGAGTTCCAGCTCCAGTAGTGTACACTAAAGCTGCCGCAGTTAAAAAGCTCGTAGTTGGATCTTGGGATCGAGCTGGCGGTCTGCCGCAAGGCGTGCTACCGCCAGTCCCAGCCCCTTTGCCTTGGGGCGCCTCCCCGATGCTCTTGACTGAGTGTCCCGGGGGCCCGAAGCGTTTACTTTGAAAAAATTAGAGTGTTCAAAGCAGGCAGCCACGTTTTTTTGGCAAATTTCTGACTCTTTGAAAATTTCAATTTTTTGTGAAAATTTCCGCTAAATGAGGGAATACTATGTTATAGGGCATCCCAGGAGGGCTCCAAATGTGTGGGTAAAATATACATCCCACGTGGGGAAAATTGAAAAAAAGTTGAAAAAAAATTTTTGCGGACTTAGAAAATTTTTCAACTTGTGTCAGACTTCCAGAGAGGGGAAAATGTGAGTGAGCGCATCCGATTTCAGTTCCAGAGCGATTCGCCCGATGAGTCCTTCATACTTAGTCTTTTTCAGAAGTCAGAATTTTGACTTCCAGGACCCGCCAAACGTTGGTAAATTGAATCCGCTCACCAGTTCCAAGTGTTTTGAGGTGTCCCCGGTTGCAGTAATGCAGCCTGCCCACTAGATGTCGAAAAAGAGACAAAAAGTGAAAAAGAACCAGAATGAGGAAATTCCAGGGAGCCGAATCCGCCTGACAGTTCCAGGCGATCGGGTACTTTTTGGCATGCGTCCCTAAAGTGGGTATAGGGTGACACTCCATGCAAAGACCCAGTTTTGCACACCACCGGCAGAATATATGAGAGAGAGGTACCTCTCAGCCCCGACACATTTCGACTCATTTAAGCTGGTTTTCACCTCCGTAGGCCCGGGTACGCGTTTTGGCTATGAGTCCCTGTTCGGCTGGAGGTCTGCACATTGGCTGAACCCAGGCTTCCGCAGCTGCGTGGGGGGACTTTTGCTGGTTGCCTATCCAAAGTCAGAGAGGTGTTCCTGGGTTGAAGTGAGCCTGGCCAGACCCCCCCCCGCGGGCCCTGGTTCTCCACATGGGGGCGCCTCAAGGCTAAAATCTGGATTTTTAGGCTGAGGAGAGGCTCCATGAGGGCGGATGCTTTTGTGGCTTCGACCCCAGTGCTGTTCCACATCCAGTACCCCCTTTGCAAGGGCGCCTGTACCCGAGTCGCGCTTCCAGGACTCGTGGGCACGTATCTCCCGACGACAGGGGTTTGCAGCCTCCGTACTTGGGCAAGTCCCTCCACGCACCCCTGCTCTTCCTCCGATCGATCTGGCGCAGCGCTCCCGGGTGGGGAGGTGGCGCCGCTCACTCGGCCCGGGCTTTGGAGCCCGCGCCGGCTTAAGGTGAGCGGTCCCCTTCCTCCTCTACCCCCGGGCTTTCGACACCTATCTTTGGGCGCGCACGCCGGCCTCGCCTCCCGTCCGTGGAGGTGGCCGAGCCATGGGGAGTTTTACCTGACCCAAGCGAAGGCAGCGGTCCGACGACCCGCACGTGCGAGCAGCATGGTGCCCACCCACCAAGGCGTGGGGGCCCGTCGTCCGAATCGCTCCCTGTGCGGGGAAGCACAACTATCTCCGAGGGCGGCCCTTTTCTTCCAGATGCGTACACGGCCAGCGGAGGCCCGCGCCGCCCCTCGTGTCCGAAAGGGTGGCCCCCGCGGCGGTGGCGACAGCAGCTGTGGTGGGTGGCGTCTCCGCGCCACTGCCGAGCTTCGCGCTTTCCAGTCTTTTCCCGGATCCCTATGTCAGTGGGGAGGACGACAGAGGTGTGGAGGCAGGCGAAGGGGGTTCTCACCGTGCAAGGGTACCTGTACCCGAGTTGCGCTTCCAGGACTCGTGGGCACTTATCTCCCGACGACAGGGGTTTGCAGCCTCCGTACTTGGGCAAGTCCCTCCACGCACCCCTGCTCTTCCTCCGATCGATCTGGCGCAGCGCTCCCGGGTGGGGAGGTGGTGCCGCTCGCTCGGCCCGGGCTTTGGAGCCCGCGCCGGCTTAAGGTGAGCGGTCCCCTTCCTCCTCTACCCCCGGGCTTTCGACACCTATCTTTGGGCGCGCAAGCCGGCCTCGCCTCCCGTCCGTGGAGGTGGCCTAGCCGTGGGGAGTTTTACCCGACCCAAGCGAAGGCAGCGGTCCGACGACCCGCACGTGCGAACGGCATGGTGCCCACCCACCAAGGCGTGGGGGCCCGTCGTCCGAATCGCTCCCTGTGCGGGATAGCACAACTATCTCCGAGGGCGGCCCTTTTCTTCCAGATGCGTACACGGCCAGCGGAGGCCCGCGCCGCCCCTCGTGTCCGAAAGGGCGGCCTCCGCGGCGGTGGCGACAGCAGCGGTGGTGGGTGGCGTCTCCGCGCCACTGCCGAGCTTCGCGCTTTCCAGTCTTTTCCCGGATCCCTATGTCAGTGAGGAGGACGACAGAGGTGTGGAGGCAGGCGAAGGGGGTTCTCACCGTGCAAGGGCGCCTGTACCCGAGTCGCGCTTCCAGGACTCGTGAGCACGTATCTCCCGACGACAGGGGTTTGCAGCCTCCGTACTTGGGCAAGTCCCTCCACGCACCCCTGCTCTTCCTCCGATCGATCTGGCGCAGCGCTCCCTGGTGGGGAGGTGGCGCCGCTCGCTCAGCCCGGGCTTTGGAGCCCGCGCCGACTTAAGGTGAGCGGTCCCCTTCCTCCTCTACCCCCGGGCTTTTGACACCTATCTTTGAGCGCGCACGCTGGCCTCCCGTCCGCGGAGGTGGCCGAGCCGTGGGGCGTTTGAGCCGACCCCAGCGAAGGCAGCGGTCCGACGACCCGCACGGGCTAACGGCGGGGCGTCCACCCACCCAGGCGTGGGGTCCGTCGTCCGAATCGCTCCCTGTGTGGGGATGCACAACGATCTTCTCCGAGGGCGGCCCTTTTCTTCCAGATGTGTACCCGGTCAGCGGAGGCCCACGCCGCCCCTCGTGTCCGACAGGGCGGCCTCCGCGGCGGTGGCGATAGCGGCGGCGGTGGGTGGCGTCTCCGCGCCACTGCCGAGCTTCGCGATTTCCAGTCTTTTCCCGAGCCCCTACGTCAGTGGGGAGGACGACAGAGGTGTGGAGGCAGGCGAAGGGGGTTCTCACCGTGCGGTGTGCCCCAGCCCGACCGTCGCCTTTCCCCCTCGACCCTCGTCCTCCCAGGCGGCTCGGCAGGGAGAAGGAGAGAAAGAGCGAGAGAGGGAGAGTGGAAACCCCAGAGCCGAGGGGTTATATGGAGAACGGGAGAAGGAACGAGGGCCAAGAGGTAGGGAGTACCCGCAGGCCTCTCCTCTCCCGAACCTCTACGCGGTCCAGTCGTGATGGGGGGCTACCTGGTTGATTCTGCCAGTAGCATATGCTTGTCTCAAAGATTAAGCCATGCACGTGTAAGTACACACGGACGGTACAGTGAAACTGCGAATGGCTCTTTAAATCAGTTATGATTCCTTTGATCGCTCCAAACCGTTGACTCGGACAACTGTGGTAATTCTAGAGCTAATACGTGCAAACGAGCGCTGGCCGCCAGGGATGCGTGCATTTATCAGACCAAAACCAATCCGGGGTACCAGGCGCGGCGTCGGGACGGCCTCCGCGGCCTCCCCCCTGCTGCGCTCTCACCGTAAGCTTTGCGACTCTGGATAACCTCGGGCCGATCGCATTTCCCCGTGACGGCGACGATCCATTCGGGTGTCTGCCCTATCAACTTTTGATGGTACTTTCTGTGCCTACCATGGTGACCACGGGTAACGGAGAATCAGGGTTCGATTCCGGAGAGCGAGCCTGAGAAACGGCTACCACATCCAAGGAAGGCAGCAGGCGCGCAAATTACCCACTCCCGACCCGGTGAGGTAGTGACGAAAAATAACAATACAGGACTCTTTCGAGGCTCTTTAATTGGAATGAGTACACTTTAAATCCTTTAACGAGGATCTATTGGAGGGAAAGTCTGGTGCCAGCAGCCGCGGTAATTCCAGCTCCAGTAGTGTACACTAAAGCTGCTGCAGTTAAAAAGCTCGTAGTTGGATCTTGGGATCGAGCTGGCGGTCTGCCGCAAGGCGTGCTACCGCCAGTCCCAGCCCCTTTGCCTTGGGGTGCCTCCCGGATGCTCTTGACTGAGTGTCCCGGGGGCCCGAAGCGTTTACTTTGAAAAAATTAGAGTGTTCAAAGCAGGCAGCCACGCCTGAATACTCCAGCTAGGAATAATGGAATAGGACTCCGGTTCTATTTTGTTGGTTGTCGGAACTGGGGCCATGATTAAGAGGGACGGCCGGGGGCATCCTTATTGCGCCGCTAGAGGTGAAATTCTTGGACCGGCACAAGACGAACCAAAGCGAAAGCATTTGCCAAGAATGTTTTCATTAATCAAGAACGAAAGTCGGAGGTTCGAAGACGATCAGATACCGTCGTAGTTCCGACCATAAATGATGCCAACTGGCGATCCGGCGGCGTCATTCCCATGACCTGCCGAGCAGCGTCCGGGAAACCAAAGTCTTTGGGTTCCGGGGGGAGTATGGTTGCAAAGCTGAAACTTAAAGGAATTGACGGAAGGGCACCACCAGGAGTGGAGCCTGCGGCTTAATTTGACTCAACACGGGAAACCTCACCCGGCCCGGACACGGAAAGGATTGACAGATTGAAAGCTCTTTCTCGATTCTGTGGGTGGTGGTGCATGGGTGTTCTTAGTTGGTGGAGCGATTTGTCTGGTTAATTCCGATAACGAACGAGGCTCCGGCATGCTAACTAGCTACGCGACCCCCCGTGGTCCGCGTCCAGCTTCTTAGAGGGACAAGTGGCGCTCAGCCACACGAGATCGAGCAATAACAGATCTGTGATGCCCTTAGATGTCCAGGGCTGCACGCGCGCTACACTGAACGGACCAGCGTGTGTCTACCCTTCACCGACAGGTGCGGGTAACCTGCTGAACCCCGCTCGTGATGGGGATCGGGGATTGCAATTCTTCCCCGTGAACGAGGAATTCCCAGTAAGTGCGGGTCATAAGCTCGCGTTGATTAAGTCCCTGCCCTTTGTACACACCGCCCGTCGCTACTACCGATTGGATGGTTTAGTGAGGTCCTTGGATTGGCCCTGCCGGGGTCCGCCAAGACCCTGGCGGAGAGCCGAGAAGACGATCGAACTTGACTATCTAGAAGGAAGTAAAAGTCGTAACAAGGTTTCTGTAGGTGAACCTGCAGAAGGATCATTAAGACAGCGATGACCGAACCGAGGAGGCGCGGAGCTGGAAGCCGATTTCCCCGACTGCCTCCCCCAGCCCGAAGGGGGTGTGCGGCTGGGATACTTCCGCTCTGCCTGAGCTACCCGCACGCGGAGGGGCGGCGACGGTCCAGCGAGGGTTATCGCCGTGCGGACGAAGACGACGGGAGGGTGTGGGGAGCCCCTCTTGCTCCGTCGTACCGACGGACACCTGGCCTCTCGGGGGAATCCTGCCGTGTTCCCCCCGCCCAGGAAAAAACCCACATGAAAGGCCGTCCCGGGTACCGTTCGCCCGTGCGCCCCTATACCCCTCTCCCCGGGGTTGCAGGACCGGGGGGTAGGTCGAGAAGTCTCGAGCCCTCCGTTGTTCCCCTCCCCGCCGGAAGGAGGGACGGCGGAGGCCGAGCACCCGGGGCAACAGGGCCAAGAAAAATCCCCGATGCACCCCCTCTGTTGCCGGCCGACGTACTGAAAAACCGGGCGCCCCAGAGCTGCCGGACCCAGAAGCGTGACTCTTAACGGTGGATCACTCGGCTCGCGCGTCGATGAAGAACGCAGCTAGCTGCGAGAATTAGTGTGAATTGCAGGACACATTGATCATCGACACTTCGAACGCACCTTGCGGCCCCGGGTTTCTCCCGGGGCTATGCCTGTCTGAGGGTTGCCCCTCCGTCGATCGCCTCCGTTGCGCAGCTGGGGTCCCGTCGCAAGGGATTTTCAGAGGGAGGCCCGAGGCTTCGCACCCCGACGCCCTCTCTCTCTCTCTCTCTCCCTTACGTCCCCCCAAGGCTAGACCCACCCGCTCGGTTACCCTCCGCCCCGACCCGGAGCGTGCCGTGAGGCTGTCTGTGGAGACACAGGGCTGCCTCCGGAGCTTCCAGGGGTTGGGGGGTAGCCGCCTGGGGCGGCGTGGAAGGGCACGCTCGCAGACCAGACTAAAGACCTCAGATCAGACGTGGCGACCCGCTGAATTTCAGCATATTAATAAGCGGAGGAAAATAAACTAACCAGGATTCCCTCAGTAACGGCGAGTGAAGAGGGAAGAGCCCAGTGCTGAATCCCTGTCCGTCCGGCGGGCGTCGGGAAATGTGGCATACGGGAGACCGGACCACCTCGGCGTCGCTCGGGGGCCCGAGTCCTTCTAATAGTGGCCCCAGCCCGTGGACGGTGGTAGGCCGTGTATTCTACGGTTGGAATAAAAGTGCAGACGAACATTTGAATGACTTTATTATTGGTTGTAATTTTTCTCAGTTTTACACTGGTTTGGTGCACCTAATTGGGATGAGCCGAAAGGTGTTTAAGCCTAGCCTCTCAATAGGCTTCGCTATCGGCCTCATGATTTCCATATTGTCTGCTTGCTGGTTCTCTGAATGACTGGGGGAAGCCAATACAGGTGGCTGACTGTCGTCTCCATCAGTCCGCCTGTCGTCTCCATCAACCTGGCTGTCGTCTCCATCAGCCAGCCTGTCGTCTTCATCAACCTGGCTGTCGTCTCCATCAGCCAGCCTGTCGGCTCCATCAGCCTGGCTGTCATATCCATCAGCCCGCCTGTCGTCTCCATCAACCTGGCTGTCGTCTCCGTCAGCCAGCCTGTTGGCTCCATCAGCATGGCTGTCGTATCCATCAGCCCGCCTGTCGTCTCCATCAACCTGGTTGTCGTCTCCATCAGCCAGCCTTTCGGCTCCATCAGCCTGGCTGTCGTCTCCAACAGCCTGCCCCGAATTTATTACCAATTCATGGGCACGACACATATCCACAAGTGCTTTCTCCTGGTAAACTTTCTCAGCCATACCATTTGTGTGGACCAGATATCGTGCGAATAAGTGTTTTTCGGAATCGGAATATCGTGAGAAAGTCCACGTTTCACATACACGTCGTACAAAATGGCTGGTGACATGTGGAAGGCTGTAGCTGTGGAGGAAAAACAATCAGTGCCTGTAGCTGCATATGATAATTTACACTGGATATTCTTCCCCCACCTTTCATGATAACGCCGGAGAGCAGCGGATGGGTTCATTACGACCTTCCCGGTACACGTCAGAAAAAAGTTTGCGATTTCTCGGCCAGCAGCAATGACAGGTCTGATATGTTCTGCATAGACTTTGAACCACTGAAAAAGAAAAAAAAACTTAATCTCGAGCCAGAGGGTATACCTCAAACGAGTTTTGCATGGGGACAACAGAGGGGTTTCAACCCCATGTGGAGTCGGGTAGCCCGGGTCCCCTGGCTTGTAGAAACCTTACCGAATGTTCTTCCTCTGAAAGCACGAACGATGCTACTTGAGTGGATGCACACTTGTGTGTTTTCACACCGACAATCGTCTTTCGAACACCGCGGTACATGTGATAGGTCCTCCCGTTCCACTCTGAAACCTAAGGTGTAAAAAGAAGGGAGATGATTGAGACGGTTCCGCAATGACCGCTGCCCATGCAGACTAACACTACTTACGGTCAAATTGCGAACAACACCTGGCCTTTGGAGGTGTCTTAGAATCAGAAGGGCCTGGAGGTACAGAATAACTTCCCTTCGGTCCTCTTCTGATCCCCCGTCCTGGACATTCTCTATGCTCGCTAGAAATGTAGGTCTTGCTTCGTCCAGTATTTTCTGGCAGTCATTCGGTGTCTTGGAGGGCTTCATCAGCGTATCGTACCTGTGGGGTGAAATACAGTTATAGCACTTTTTTACCCAACAGCCGATGTTTGGTAAAAATCTCTCAGAATATTGGGTACCTCTTGCTCACTGAGTCTTGGCAGACTCCCCTGTACAACGTCTTACGCAGGTCCTCCGTAAAGTTCATAAACACCTCACACGCCCTGTATAGCTGAGGATTCTCTATGCTCAGTTGTGTGCCCCTCATCTGATAGGTGGTGAATCACCGAATGTGCTTCAGTATTTTGAGGGAGGTCTGGTTCGATAGTTTGAGGCTGCTGAGTTTTTTAAAAAAATCATTCACTTTTGTTGGTTTGGTTAAGTACTCCAGAGTTATAAATCTTGGGTTGATAAAGAAAAGAAACCGCGCAACATTCGATACCTCCTGGTTACAATTAGGGACCCCACGGGTTACTGTCAAATATGTGCGGAAGCTCTTCTACATGGGGCTATTCACTGAGTGACGCATATACAAGCCGGCGGCCGTTCTAGCCAGGGAGCTTTCGTTTCTCCATTGCCTAGACTGAATGTTTTGTGTGCTGCCATCCATGGCCTCAATGGGGTCCGACTCGGGGCATGGGGCTCCCTCAAAATTGTGTGCAGACTGTTCAGGGACAGGCGCGTCCATCATTTGTGAATATGACTCCACAGGGGGCACGTAGCATGGGTGCAAACAGTCTGTTGGCGCCTGGGTCTGTCCTACAGAGGTCAGCGGTATGTTGTCTAACTGAAATGTAGGTTTGTTTACTATAAAATACCCACGGCTTTCGACAAATGCTACCACATCTTCCAGGGATTGCAGAGGCTTGAGCTCGCTGAATAGTATAGCTGTGCCCTTAGCCGCGACAAGTCTAAGTCGATCTTTGGCGATAGCCAAGTTTTTTTTTATCTCCGAGACGCTTTCGGACCTCATGCACACCCTTCTCAGATGTGTGGACAGATATCTCGTCACCCTGTGGCACACGGGGGAAGTCAGCGATGTACGTTGGTGGATGTGGGGAAATAAGCAACACAAACGTTCACTGCGGTTTTACAACCGTGCAACATGGGGTCCGCCGCAGCCTGGTGTGGCGGTTACATTCTCCTATATGTGGGCGACGAATAACTTCTACTTACCGCTTCATAGCGACACGTTTCCCGCAGTCAAATTGAGCTTTAAAGTCCTTGCATCTGCAGCGGAGGTGATCTGAATTTCTGCCGCACACATCCAGGCTGCATCAGCCGCTCGGCTGATTAGTTTCCGCTCTAGCGGCTAATCACTGCTCTCGCGTAACAGGTGATGAGTCGCTCGCACGGGTGCAAATCACCTGTAGTGCTGCTGGAAATATTCAAACCTGGATATATTCGTCCGTATCTTCTATACGGCATCACAGGGGTTGAGGCACCCATAAGGCAGCCACCTGCACGGTTGAAAAGCATCAGCAGCGTTGACGGAAAAAACCTAACCTATCTCATATACGTTTGTTCTCTTGCGCTATATGAGAGGAACCTCATTTTCAGACATTTATTTTGCGAGGTTAGCTTATGGGAAATATCTGTGTGCAGGAAACTTCCAGAGAGGTAGGAAATGTCAGTGAGCGCATCCGATTTCAGTTCCAGAGCGATTTGCCCGATGAGTCCTTCACACTTAGTCGTTTTCAGCCAAATTTCTGACTTTTTGAAAATTTCACTTTTTTGGGAAAATATCCAGTAAATGAGGGAATAATATGTGTGAGGGTATCCCAGGAGAGTTCCAAATGTGTGGGTGAAATATATATCCCACGGGGGTAAAATTGAAAAAAAGTTGAAAAACTGTCCCCGGTTGCAGTAATGCAGTCTGCCCACTAGATGTTGCCAAAGAGGCAAAAAGTGAAAAAGAGCCAGAATGAGGAAATTCTTGTGAGCCGAATCCAGGTGACACTACCAAGCGATGGGACACTTTTTTGCAAGTGTCCCTGTAGAGGGTATAGGGTGACACTCCATGCAAATACTCAGTTTTGCAGACCACCGGAAGAATATATGAGAGAGAGGTACCTCTCAGCCCCGACACATTTCGACTCCCGATGAGTCCTTCATACTTAGTCGTTTTTTTGGCAAATTTCTGACTCTTTGAAAATTTCACTTTTTTGTGAAAATTTCCACTAAATGAGGGAATACTATGTTATAGGGCATCCCAGGAGGGCTCCAAATGTGTGAGTAAAATATATATCCCACGTGGGGAAAATTGAAAAAAAGTTGAAAAAAAAATTTTGTGGACTTAGAAAATTTTTCAGCTTGTGTCAGACTTCCAGAGAGGGGAAAATGTGAGTGAGCGCATCCGATTTCAGTTCCAGAGCGATTCACCCGATGAGTCCTTCATACTTAGTCTTTTTCAGAAATCAGAATTTTGACTTCCAGGACCCGCCAAACGTTGGTAAATTGAATCCGCTCACCAGTTCCAAGTGTTTTGAGGTGTCCCCGGTTGCAGTAATGCAGCCTGCCCACTAGATGTCGAAAAAGAGACAAAAAGTGAAAAAGAACCAGAATGAGGAAATTCCAGGGAGCCGAATCCGCCTGACAGTTCCAGGCGATCGGGTACTTTTTGGCATGCGTCCCTAAAGTGGGTATAGGGTGACACTCCATGCAAAGACCCAGTTTTGCACACCACCGGCAGAATATATGAGAGAGAGGTACCTCTCAGGCCCGACACATTTCGACTCATTTAAGCTGGTTTTCACCTCCGTAGGCCCGGCTACGCGTTTTGGCTATGAGTCCCTGTTCGGCTGGAGGTCTGCACCTTGGCTGAACCCAGGCTTCCGCAGCTGCGTGGGGGGACTTTTGCTGGTTGCCTATCCCAAGTCAGAGAGGTGTTCCTGGGTTGAAGTGAGCCTGGCCAGAACCCCCCCCCCGTTGGCCCTGGTTCTCCACATGGGGGCGCCTCAAGGCTAAAATTTGGATTTTTAGGCGAGGAGAGGCTCCATGAGGGCGGATGATTTTGTGGCTTTGACCCCAGTGCTGTTCCACATCCAGTACCCCCTCTGCAAGGGCGCCTGTACCCAAGTCGCGCTTCCAGGACTCGTGGGCACGTATCTCCCGACGACAGGGGTTTGCAGCCTCCGTACTTGGGCAAGTCCCTCCACGCACCCCTGCTCTTCCTCCGATCGATATGGCGCAGCACTCCCGGGTGGGGAGGTGGCGCCGCTCGCTCGGCCCGGGCTTTGGAGCCCGCGCCGGCTTAAGGTGAGCGGTCCCCTTCCTCCTCTACCCCCGGGCTTTCGACACCTATCTTTGGGCGCGCACGCTGGCCTCGCCTCCCGTCCGTGGAGGTGGCCGAGCCGTGGGGAGTTTTACCTGACCCAAGCGAAGGCAGCAGTCCGACGACCCGCACTTGCGAACGGCATGGTGCCCACCCACCAAGGCGTGGGGGCCCGTCGTCCGAATCGCTCCCTGTGCGGGGAAGCACAACTATCTCCGAGGGCGGCCCTTTTCTTCCAGATGCGTACACGGCCAGCGGAGGCCCGCGCCGCCCCTCGTGTCAGAAAGGGCGGCCTCCGCGGCGGTGGCGACAGCGGCGGTGGTGGGTGGCGTCTCCGCGCCACTGCCGAGCTTCGCGCTTTCCAGTCTTTTCCCGGATCCCTATGTCAGTGGGGAGGATGACAGAGGTGTGGAGGCAGGCGAAGGGGGTTCTCACCATGCAAGGGCGCCTGTACCCGAGTCGTGCTTCCAGGACTCGTGGGCACGTATCTCCCGACGACAGGGGTTTGCAGCCTCCGTACTTGGGCAAGTCCCTCCACGCACCCTTGCTCTTCCTCCGATCAATCTGGCGCAGCACTCCCGGGTGGGGAGGTGGCGCCGCTCGCTCGGCCCGGGCTTTGGAGCCCGCGCCGGCTTAAGGTGAGCGGTCCCCTTCCTCCTCTACCCCTGGGCTTTCGACACCTATCTTTGGGCGCGCACGCCGGCCTCCCATCCGCGGAGGTGGCCGAGCCGTGGGGAGTTTGACCCGACCCCAGCGAAGGCAGCGGTCCGACGACCCACACGGGCTAACGGCGGGGCGCCCACCCACCCAGGCGTGGGGGCCCGTCGTCCGAATCGCTCCCTGTGCGGGGATGCACAACGATCTTATCCGAGGGCGGCCCTTTTCTTCCAGATGTGTACCCGGCGGTGGCGATAGCGGCGGCGGTGGGTGGCGTCTCCGCGCCACTGCCGAGCTTCGCGATTTCCAGTCTTTTCCCGAGCCCCTACGTCAGTGGGGAGGACGACAGAGGTGTGGAGGCAGGCGAAGGGGGTTCTCACCGTGCGGTGTGCCCCAGCCCGACCGTCGCCTTTCCCCCTCGACCCTCGTCCTCCCAGGCGGCTCGGCAGGGAGAAGGAGAGAGAGAGCGAGAGAGGGAGAGTGGAAACCCCAGAGCCGAGGGGTTATATGGAGAACGGGAGAAGGAGCGAGGGCCAAGAGGTAGGGAGTACGGTGAAAGGCCGACCTGGGATTCCCCTGCGCTCCCGCCCCCCGGGGCGCGGAGCAGCCCTGGCAAGAAAAGCCGCTCGGGCATCCCTTTGAGGTTACTGGCACGAGCGGGAAGAGGGACTACGCTGGAGGGCGAAGCCGACACGGCCAGGCCGACAACCTCCGCGTCGCCGGGTTAGTGCCGGAGCCGCGGAGGACCCCGAGGGCCAGCCCCCCTCTCCCAATCCTCGTGCCTGCCCGCCGGTGGGTCGAGGACCCCCCGCGGCGGAGGCAGGTCTAAGCCAGACGGTGGCGCCGCATAGGCCCACCCCCACACGCCATCTCCCCGAGCGACCCTGTGTGTCGTCTTGGGTGCGGTTGGTGAGACGGGGGCGGCCGTGGCATCCTCCGGAGGCCAGTCACCTCGCCCTCCCCGTGCAAGGGGTGTTTTCCAGACACCTGCCGCTTCGGGACCACGCACTGCACAGCGAGCTGCTCCTCCCGCACATGTCCCCGGTGCTGCGAGGGCTCCGTTCCCCGGCCCCCCCAGGGAAGCCCCACACCATCCCACATCCTCTCCTGGATGCTGCATGCCCTACCTATACCCATTCCGTCCGGGCGCCCTGCCGCCACGGGGCTCTTCCGCCGCCCTCTCTTCCCGCAGGCCTCTCCTCTCCCGAACCTCGATGCGGTCCAGTCGTGTTGGGGGGCTACCTGGTTGATCCTGCCAGTAGCATATGCTTGTCTCAAAGATTAAGCCATGCACGTGTAAGTACACACGGACGGTACAGTGAAACTGCGAATGGCTCATTAAATCAGTTATGGTTCCTTTGATCGCTCCAAACCGTTGACTCGGACAACTGTGGTAATTCTAGAGCTAATACGTGCAAATGAGCGCTGGCCGCCAGGGATGCGTGCATTTATCAGACGAAAACCAATCCGGGGTCCCGGGCGCGGCGTCGGGACGGTCCTCCGTGGCCTCCCCCCTGCTGCGCTCTCACCGTAAGCGTTGCGACTCTGGATAACCTCGGGCCCATCGCACGTCCCCGTGACGGCGACGATCCATTCGGGTGTCTGCCCTATCAACTTTTGATGGTACTTTCTGTGCCTACCATGGTGACCACGGGTAACGGAGAATCAGGGTTCGATTCCGGAGAGGGTGCCTGAGAAACGGCTACCACATCCAAGGAAGGCAGCAGGCGCGCAAATTACCCACTCCCGACCCGGTGAGGTAGTGTCGAAAAATAACAATACAGGACTCTTTCGAGGCTCTGTAATTTGAATGAGTACACTTTAAATCCTTTAATGAGGATCTATTGGAGGGCAAGTCTCATGCCAGCAGCCACGGTAGCAGGAAGTGGAGGAGGTGTGGCCTGTGTTCCTAGCTGAGTGAGAGCTGTGTGGAGGAGCTCCTGGGAAGCTCCAACTAGGACTTTTTTCTAAGCCCGACCCTTGCCTCTTCGTTTTCCCAGGACCGAGGCAGGGGTGTCGGGGGGCATCCCCGGGCTCCGGCCCTCCCGGTCTGGGCCGGGTGGGGTCGGAGGACTGGATATGGATCCATCGGAGGACTCTGTGAGCAGGTCTGGGAGGCTGTCCCAGCGTGAAGCGGCTACGGTGAGCATGCCGGCATCGGCTAACAAGGTGACTGGCAAGCCCAAGGGAAGCAAGGGGAGTGCCCCATGGGCCGAGAGGGGCCCGGACGAGTCGGCGGAGGCTTTCTCCCAGCGGGTGGTGGAGATGTTCTGGTGCCACGAAAAGGGGAAGGTGGCACTGGCGAAACTCCTGCTGGAGTTGCGGCAGGCCAAGGCGCTATATAATGCAGCAGCCCAGAGGAAGCGCCCGGCGATCGCCACGCAAATCCAGAGGGTCAAGGAGCCCCGCCCCCTGTCCCACCCCCTGTCCCGCCCACCATAGCGCTGGGTGCTGCCCCAGGGGTTACCCCAGCCATGGAGGAGGAGAAGGTGGGGGGTGGAGTAAGAGGCGCACTGTTAGTGAGAGCAGAGGATAGTGTGGGTGCGGGCACAAAGGCTGGGGGATCGCGGTCCGGGGCTCCGCCCCTTGCCCCGCCCACATCGGCGCTCGGCGTGGCCACCATGAGAGACACACGTGGAACTGCGGAGCCCAGCGGCACCCGGTCTGCCGACCCGCCCCTAGCCCCGCCCACCTCGGCGCTCGGAGTGGCCACCATGAGAGACACACGTGGAACTGCGGAGCCCAGCGGCACCCGGTCTGCCGGCCCGCCCCTAGCCCTGCCCAACTGAGCGCTCGGCATGGCCACCATGAGAGGCACACGTGGAACTGCAGAGCCCAGCGGCACCCGATCTGCTGGACCGCCCCTAGCCCCGCCCACCTCGGCGCTCGGCGTGGCCAGCATGAGAGACACATGTGGAACTGCAGAGCCCAGCGGCACCCGGTCTGCCGGCCGGCCCCTAGCCCCGCCCACCTCAGATCTCTGCACGGCCACCATGAGAGGCACACGTGGAACTACCGAGCCCAGCGGCCCCAAGTCTGCCAACCAGCTCCAAGCCCCACCCACCTCGGCGCTCGGCACGGTCACCATGACAGGCACACGTGGAACTACCGATCCCAGCGGCCCCCAGTCTGCCAACCAGCCCCAAGCCCCGCCCACCTCGTCGCTCGGCGCGGCCACCATGAGAGCCGCGAGTGGAACTACAGAGCCCAGCAGTTCCCGATCTGCTGGTCCGCCTCTAGTCCCGCCCACCGCAGCGCTCGGCACTGCCTCTGTACAGTCTGTGGGCGGAGGGAAGGAGGGAGGCAGGAGGGACATGAAAGAAAAAGCAGCTAGCAATGCTTATAGTACCACAAGGCTCAGCAAGCCTTGCGCCGGTGCCCCGCCCCTCGTCCTGCCCACCGCAGCACCTGGAGTTGCCCAGAAGAAACCTGCGGCTGGGAGGGAGGCAGCAGGAAAAACAGCAGGGAAGACAGAGGCGGATCCAGGAACAGTGTCCCAGGAGGTGGCAGTAATCCCGGTCGAGCAGCCTGCCAGTGTTACTGGGGAGCCTCCTAAATCTTCCGGTCTGCGTCCTGAGCAGGTGTCGCTGCCTGCCTCCAGCACATCAGAGGAGGAGGACATGGAGGCGTCTTCGGGCTCCGGGGGGATCATGGCGGCCATCCGGTTGCTGGAGTCCCCGGTGAACCTCCAGCATTTTTGTTTCGGGGATGAAGATCCGGGACCCGGAAAGGAGAAGGGGCGCAAGAAGAAGGCACAGGAGACGGTGAGTATGCGTTACGTGTTTAATGATGATACTGATGCTGCTGCTGCTGTCTCCTGTGTAACCCCCGCCGGTCAAGGGCGCCCAGATCATGAAGTTGGTCCTCGGCGCAGGTCCGGTGGGGAGAGTAAAGGCAAATGTAAGGCGAGTGGTGATGGTGTGGCGATCCCTACGGAGGACAGTAGGGATGGCAAAGGGTCATCGCTGGCGGTGGTGCCAGACATATTCAGTGTGGTGGAGTTCCCATCTCTGTCTCCCATGGCCTCTGGGTCTCGGGCAGAGGGAGGTGGGGGTTGTGGCGGTGGAGCCGAAGCAGCTTTTTCAGAGATCTTGGCTGATGTCCGGAGGATGGTGGGGGAGGAGAGAGCCTCTGCTTCCATATCTGGCCAGAGGGTTGAGGGGCCGCATGCTGGGGACAAGGCTGCTGGGGGTAAACCGGCCGGGGTGTCTGCACCTGTGAGGTTGGTAAAACCCGGCGCCCAAAATCCCGGCCCCTGTGATACCCAGCGCATGAATATTGGAGGGTCCAAGGTGGCAGAGGGGGAGAAGGGGAGTAAGGACAATGCTGCGGATGTGGTGAGTGTCCTGAAACCCCCCCCAGTGATGCCAGGACCTTGGGTAAAGCGGTTAGTACCCCACCTGTTCTGGCTGGCATGGATGGGGTGCATGAGGTGGGGATGAATGGGGTACATGAAGGAGGTGAGGATGTAGGTGAGGATGCAGGTATGGAAGTGGTGAGTGGTACGGCTGGTGGTGATGGTAGTGGTCCAGGGGTGGTAGGTGAGGCTGTGAGGCAGAGTGTGAGTGTGAATGAGGGGCCAAGTGTGAGGCCAAGGAATCCCGGTTCGTTGGCGGACTCGATAGAGGGCGGTTCACATGTCCGCACCTTTGCGGCGGCCGCTGCCGCGGGTAGTGGAGGTGCCTTGTCAGGGGACGCTGGGCAGGGTTATTGCAATGGCGTCTACTGGGGAGAGTTGTCCATTACAGTGGAGGTAGGGAGGTAGATTTATCGTTCTGAATAGACCGACATGGTCTGTCCGCCTTCCGAGAGTTAGGGGCAGAGAACGTTACGTGGTCTCTGCCGACAGCAGGGCAGGGTGGCGTCCGTAGGAATGTGGTCCGTCTCCGGTGGGAAGGCAATGAAACGTGCCCCTCTAGGGACAAGGTGGTGGAGCTTTTCCTGGGGATGGGCTTCAGGGCTGATGACATCTATGCCCTGATTTATCCCTATGGTGCCACCTTTTTCGACGTCAGCTTTGTGAGATCAGAGGGCCTAGAGCTCTTCTGGTCTCAGTATGAGCTGGCTTGGATTTGCCCTGAATGGCGAGGGTTTATAGTCCAGGCTATCTCTCGCCAAAACTCAGTGAAGAAAGTGACCGTGCTCACCAGTAACGAGTCACTTTCTGAGATGGACATCATGAGCAGGTATGGGGAGGTGGTCCAGATTCCCAAAAAGAATCTGGACAAGCATGGCATCTGGTCAGGGGCCTGGACCTTTACCCACATTCCCACTTCAACATTCTTGGGAAGGGACCGAATCCTGATCTTTTACCAGGGGCAGCCGAAGTTGTGCCACAGGTGCGGCAGCCCCTCTCACTTCAGCGCGGGGTGCAAGGTGGAGAAGTGCGCGATGTGTGGAGGGGTGGGTCATCTGGCCGCAACCTGTAGGGACATTCGGTGTAATCTGTGTGGTGTCTTGGGACACCCGTTTAGTCGCTGTCCGCGCTCCTATGCCAATGTTGGCCTGAATTCGGGAGGTGCTGGTAGGGAGGAGGCGAGGACCAGACCAGCCGGTGAAGGGACTAGCGGCGGCGTAGGAAGTAAGGGACCGGTGAGGAGCAGAACTCCCCCTGAGGCGGGAGGGAAAGAACAGCGTCCGAGGAGAGTGGTGGAGAGGGACCAGGGGATTATGTCCCTGCCTCTGGTCCCTAGTTCGGGGGAGCATGCAGCTGAGGTCCCGGACAGTGAGATAAACGAAGAGGTCAGGAGGATGGTCAGGGAGGATGGGGCCACCTCTCCCTTATCCTCATCCAGTGAAGGTGTGGATGAGGGGGGGAATGAAGAGTGGCAACAGCAAAAGAAGAGGGAGAAGAAAAGGGTGAGGAAGAAGGGTAACTTGAAGGAGAAGGCCACCCGGGGCCAGATGCCAAAGGAAGGCTCTTCCTTCCTTCCTCCGGTGGAGCTCTCCAACCAGTACCAGGCCCTAAGCGAGTCTCCCTTGTCTTCAGATGGGGGGGAAGAGGGGGGTCTGGTGCTGGGGTTGCGGACAAGGATGTAGGGGCTAAAGGGGGCACCAGGCCCTCAACATCGGGGGTCGGGGAAATCGGGCCTCTGGTGGTGGGGGTCGACCCAGGGCCTCCTGACAAAGGCAAGGGTGCGCCTGAAACAGTTGTGCCCGTTAAAGTTGTGTCTGGAACAGCAGGTATGGATGTGTCGGTGTGCCTGAAACATGCTATATTGTCCTCTGAGGAGGAAAATGGAGCACATGTAAAGGGTAAGGGGGGTGGGAAGAAGGTCGCTGTCCAACCTGATCACTCATGATGGTGGCACTCACCCCGTTGACGCTGGCGACCATTAATGTTGCCAGCATAAAGTCTGATGCGGCTAGGTTCACGGCCTCTCATTTTCTCGGCCAGCTTGATGCCGACATTTTGTTTTTGCAGGAGACCAGGTTGGCCGATCTCACGTCCCTTAAAAAAGCTAAGAGGGAGTGGGTACACGGGCCTTCCTATTGGTCTCTTGTGCGGCTGGGATACTTCCGCTCTGCCTGAGCTACCCGCACGCGGAGGGGTGGCGACGGTCCAGCGAGGGTTATCGCCGTGCGGACGACGACGACGGGAGGGTGTGGGGAGCCCCTCTTGCTCCGTCGTCCCGACGGACGCCTGGACTCTCGGGGGGATCCTGCCGTGTTCCCCCCGCCCAGGAAAAAACCCACATGAAAGGCCGTCCCGGGTACCGTTCGCCCGTGCGCCCCTATACCCCTCTCCCCGGGGTTGCGGGACCGGGGGGTAGGTCGAGAAGTCTCGAGCCCTCCGTTGTTCCCCTCCCCGCCGGAGGGAGGGACGGCGGAGGCCAAGCACCCGGGGCAACAGGGCCAAGAAAAATCCCCTATGCACCCCCTCTGTTGCCGGCCGACGTACTGAAAAACTGGGCGCCCCAGAGCGCCCGGACCCAGAAGCGTGACTCTTAACGGTGGATCACTTGGCTCGCGCGTCGATGAAGAACGCAGCTAGCTGCGAGAATTAGTGTGAATTGCAGGACACATTGATCATCGACACTTCGAACGCACCTTGCGGCCCCGGGTTTCTCCCGGGGCTATGCCTGTCTGAGGGTCGCCCCTCCGTCGATCGCCTCCGTGGCGCGGCTGGGTTCCCGTCGCAAGGGATTTTCAGAGGGAGGCCCGACTCTTCGCACCCCGACGCCCTCTCTCTCTCTCCCTTACGTCCCCCCAAGGCTAGACCCACCCGCCCGGTTACCCTCCGCCCCGACCCGGAGCATGCTGTGAGGCTGTCTGTGGAGACACAGGGCTGCCTCCGGAGCTTCCAGGGGTTGGGGGGTAGCCGCCTGGGGCGGCGTGGAAGGGCACGCTCGCAGACCAGACTAAAGACCTCAGATCAGACGTGGCGACCCGCTGAATTTAAGCATATTAATAAGCGGAGGAAAAGAAACTAACCAGGATTCCCTCAGTAACGGCGAGTGAAGAGGGAAGAGCCCAGTGCTGAATCCCTGTCCGTCCGGCGGGCGTCGGGAAATGTGGCATACGGGAGACCGGACCACCTCGGCGTCGCTCGGGGGCCCGAGTCCTTCTAATAGTGGCCCCAGCCCGTGGACCGTGGTAGGCCGTGTATTCTACGGTTGGAATAAAAGTTCAGACGAACATTTGAATGACTTTATTATTGGTTGTAATTTTTCTCAGTTTTACACTGGTTTGGTGCACCTAATTGGGATGAGCCGAAAGGTGTTTAAGCCTAGCCGCTCAATAGGCTTCGCTATCGGCCTCATGATTTCCATATTGTCTGCTTGCTGGTTCTCTGAATGACTGGGGGAAGCCAATACAGGTGGCTGACTGTCGTCTCCATCAGTCCGCCTGTCGTCTCCATGAACCTGGCTGTCGTCTCCATCAGCCAGCCTGTCGTCTCCATCAACCTGGCTGTCATATCCATCAGCCCGCCTGTCGTCTCCATCAACCTGGCTGTCGTCTCCATCAGCCAGCCTGTTGGCTCCATCAGCCTGGCTGTCGTATCCATCAGCCCGCCTGTCGTCTCCATCAACCTGGCTGTCGTCTCCATCAGCCAGCCTTTCGGCTCCATCAGCCTGGCTGTCGTCTCCAACAGCCTGCCCCGAATTTATTACCAATTCATGGGCACGACACATATCCACAAGTGCTTTCTCCCGGTAAACTTTCTCAGCCATACCATTTGTGTGCGCCAGATATCGTGCGAATAAGTGTTTTTCGGAATCGGAATATCGTGAGAGAGTCCACGTTTCACATACACGTCGTACAAAATGGCTGGTGACATGTGGAAGGCTGTAGCTGTGGAGGAAAAACAATCAGTGCCTGTAGCTGCATATGATAATTTACACTGGATATTCTTCCCCCACCTTTCATGATAACGCCGGAGAGCAGCGGATGGGTTCATTACGACCTTCCCGGTACACGTCAGAAAAAAGTTTGCGATTTCTCGGCCAGCAGCAATGACAGGTCTGATATGTTCTGCATAGACTTTGAACCACTGAAAAAGAAAAAAAAACTTAATCTCGAGCCAGAGGGTATACCTCAAACGAGTTTTGCATGGGGACAACAGAGGGGTTTCAACCCCATGTGGAGTCGGGTAGCCCGGGTCCCCTGGCTTGTAGAAACCTTACCGAATGTTCTTCCTCTGAAAGCATGAACGATGCTACTTGAGTGGATGCACATTTGTGTGTTTTTACACCGACAATCGTCTTTCGAACACCGCGGTACATGTGATAGGTCCTCCCGTTCCACTCTGAAACCTAAGGTGTAAAAAGAAGGGAGATGATTGAGACGGTTCCGCAATGACCGCTGCCCATGCAGACTAACACTACTTACGGTCAAATTGCGAACAACACCTGGCCTTTGGAGGTGTCTTAGAATCAGAAGGGCCTGGAGGTACAGAATAACTTCCCTTCGGTCCTCTTCTGATCCCCGTCCTGGACATTCTCTATGCTCGCTAGAAATGTAGGTCTTGCTTCGTCCAGTATTTTCTGGCAGTCATTCGGTGTCTTGGAGGGCTTCATCAGCGTATCGTACCTGTGGGGTGAAATACAGTTATAGCACTTTTTTACCCAACAGCCGATGTTTGGTAAAAATCTCTCAGAATATTGGGTACCTCTTGCTCACTGAGTCTTGGCAGACTCCCCTGTACAAGGTCTTACGCAGGTCCTCCGTAAAGTTCATAAACACCTCACACGCCCTGTATAGCTGAGGATTCTCTATGCTCAGTTGTGTGCCCCTCAGCTGATAGATGGTGAATCGCCGAATGTGCTTCAGTATTTTGAGGGAGGTCTGGTTCGATAGTTTGAGGCTGCTGAGTTTTTTAAAAAAATCATTCACTTTTGTGGGTTTGGTTAAGTACTCCAGAGTTATAAATCTTGGGTTGATAAAGAAAAGAAACCGTGCAACATTCGATACCTCCTGGTTACAATTAGGGACCCCACGGGTTACTGTCAAATATGTGCGGAAGCTCTTCTACATGGGGCTATTCACTGAGTGACGCATATACAAGCCGGCGGCCGTTCTAGCCAGGGAGCTTTCGTTTCTCCATTGCCTAGACTGAATGTTTTGTGTGCTGCCATCCATGGCCTCAATGGGGTCCGACTCGGGGCATGGGGCTCCCTCAAAATTGTGTGCAGACTGTTCAGGGACAGGCGCGTCCATCATATGTGAATATGACTCCACAGGGGGCACGTAGCATGGGGGCAAACAGTCTGTTGGCGCCTGGGTCTGTCCTACAGAGGTCAGCGGTATGTTTTCTAACTGAAATGTAGGTTTGTTTACTATAAAATACCCACGGCTTTCGGCAAATGCTACCACATCTTCCAGGGATTGCAGAGGCTTGAGCTCGCTGAATAGTATAGCTGTGCCCTTAGCCGCGACAAGTCTAAGTCGATCTTTGGCGATAGCCAAGTTTTTTTTTATCTCCGAGACGCTTTCGGACCTCATGCACACCCTTCTCAGATGTGTGGACAGATATCTCGTCACCCTGTGGCACACGGGGCAAGTCAGCGGTGTACGTTGGTGGATGTGGGGAAATAAGCAACACAAACGTTCACTGCGGTTTTACAACCGTGCAACATGGGGTCCTCCGCAGCCTGGTGTGGCGGTTACATTCTCCTATATGTGGGCGACAAATAACTTCTACTTACCGCTTCATAGCGACACGTTTCCCGCAGTCAAATTGAGCTTTAAAGTCCTTGCATCTGCAGCGGAGGTGATCTGAATTTCTGCCGCACACATCCAGGCTGCATCAGCCGCTCGGCTGATTAGTTTCCGCTCTAGCGGCTAATCACTGCTCTCGCGTAACAGGTGATGAGTCGCTCGCACGGGTGCAAATCACCTGTAGTGCTGCTGGAAATATTCAAACCTGGATATATTCCTCCGTATCTTCTATACGGCATCACAGGGGTTGAGGCACCCATAAGGCAGCCACCTGCACGGTTGAAAAGCATCAGCAGCGTTGACGGAAAAAACCTAACCTATCTCATATACGTTTGTTCTATTGCGCTATATGAGAGGAACCTAATTTTCAGACATTTGGTTTGCGAGGTTAGCTTATGGGAAATATCTGTGTGCAGGAAACTTCCAGAGAGGTAGGAAATGTCAGTGAGCGCATCCGATTTCAGTTCCAGAGCGATTTGCCCGATGAGTCCTTCACACTTAGTCGTTTTCAGCCAAATTTCTGACTTTTTGAAAATTTCAATTTTTTGGGAAAATATCCAGTAAATGAGGGAATAATATATGTGAGGGTACCCCAGAAGAGTTCCAAATGTGTGGGTGAAATATATATCCCACGGGGGTAAAATTGAAAAAAAGTTGAAAAACTGTCCCCGGTTGCCCACTAGATGTTGCCAAAGAGGCAAAAAGTGAAAAAGAGCCAGAATGAGGAAATTCTTGTGAGCCGAATCCAGGTGACACTACCAAGCGATGGGACACTTTTTTGCAAGTGTCCCTGTAGAGGGTATAGGGTGACACTCCATGCAAATACTCAGTTTTGCAGACCACCGGAAGAATATATGAGAGAGAGGTACCTCTCAGCCCCGACACATTTCGACTCCCGATGAGTACTTCATACTTAGTCGTTTTTTTGGCAAATTTCTGACTCTTTGAAAATTTCACTTTTTTGTGAAAATTTCCACTAAATGAGGGAATACTATGTTATAGGGCATCCCAGGAGGGCTCCAAATGTGTGAGTAAAATATATATCCCACGTGGGGAAAATTGAAAAAAAGTTGAAAAAAAAATTTTGTGGACTTAGAAAATTTTTCAACTTGTGTCAGACTTCCACAGAGGGGAAAATGTGAGTGAGCGCATCCGATTTCAGTTCCAGAGCGATTCGCCCGATGAGTCCTTCATACTTAGTCGTTTTCAGAAGTCAGAATTTTGACTTCCAGGACCCGCCAAACGTTGGTAAATTGAATCCGCTCACCAGTTCCAAGTGTTTTGAGGTGTCCCCGGTTGCAGTAATGCAGCCTGCCCACTAGATGTCGAAAAAGAGACAAAAAGTGAAAAAGAACCAGAATGAGGAAATTCCAGGGAGCCGAATCCGCCTGACAGTTCCAGGCGATCGGGTACTTTTTGGCATGCGTCCCTAAAGTGGGTATAGGGTGACACTCCATGCAAAGACCCAGTTTTGCACACCACCGGCAGAATATATGAGAGAGAGGTACCTCTCAGGCCCGACACATTTCGACTCATTTAAGCTGGTTTTCACCTCCGTAGGCCCGGCTACGCGTTTTGGCTATGAGTCCCTGTTCGGCTGGAGGTCTGCACCTTGGCTGAACCCAGGCTTCCGCAGCTGCGTGGGGGGACTTTTGCTGGTTGCCTATCCAAAGTCAGAGAGGTGTTCCTGGGTTGAAGTGAGCCTGGCCAGACCCCCCCCCCGCGGGCCCTGGTTCTCCACATGGGGGTGCCGTCAAGGCTAAAATCTGGATTTTTAGGCTGAGGAGAGGCTCCATGAGGGCGGATGCTTTTGTGGCTTCGACCCCAGTGCTGTTCCACATCCAGTACCCCCTCTGCAAGGGCGCCTGTACCCGAGTTGCGCTTCCAGGACTTGTGGGCTCATATCTCTCGATGACAGGGGTTTGCAGCCTCCGTACGTGGGCCAGTCCCTACATGCACCCCTGCTCTTCCTCCGATCGATCTGGCACAGTGCTCCTGGGTGGGGAGGTGGCGCCGCTCGCTCGACCTGGGCTTTGGAGCCCGCGCCGGCTTAAGGTGAGCGGTCCCCTTCCTCCTCTACCCCCGGGCTTTTGACCCCTGTCTTTGGGCGTGCAAGCCGGACTCGCCTCCCATCCGTGGAGGTGGCTGAGCTGTGGGGAGTTTGACCCTACCCGAGCAAAGTCAGCGGTCCAATGACCCGCACGGGCGAACGCCGGGGTGCCCACCCACCCACGCGTGGGGGCATCCTTTTGAGGTTACGGGTGTGAGGGACTACGCTGGAGGGTGACGCCGACACGGCCAGGCCGATAACAACCCTCGCGACCTCCGCGTCGCTGGGTTAGTGCCAGAGCCGCGACGGAACCTGACGGCCAGTTCCCCTCTCCAAATCCTCATGCCTGTCCGCCGGTGGGTTGAGGACCCCCCACGGCGGAGGCAGGTCTAAGCCAGACGGTGGTGCCGCATAGGCTTCCCCCACATGCCATCTCCCTGAGCGACCCTGTGTGTCGTCTTGGGTGCGGTTGGTGAGACGGGGCGGCTGTGGCATCCTTCGGAGGCCAGTCACCTCGCCCTCCCCGTGCAAGGGGTGTTTTCCAGACGCCTGCCGCTTCGGGACCATGCACCCCACAGCGAGCCGCTTTTCCCGTACAGGTCCCCGCACAGGCCTCTCAGCTCCCCTCGCTGCGATCTATTGAAAGCCATCCCTCGAAACAAGCTTTTGTCCCTCCCAAGGAGTTTGCCTCCCCTCCTAAGGGAACCCTGGATGCCAAAGGGGCCTGATCAACCCCCCCACGCCATAAGGCTGCTGGTTTCATAGGCTGCTCTCAAACTCAGATTTTGCAAAACAAATCACAAGCCTCCTTGGCAGCGACAGCTATGACCGATGTGGGACACATTGTGAGCTGCCGGGCCGCGAACCCACCACGCCAAAAAGCCTCCGCCCGCGAGTAGATGTATTCGGAAGGGGGCTTAATAGTCGCCCCCATGCAAGTCGGTGGAGGGCTTAATATTCGCCTTGTGGTAGTCGGTGGAGGTCTTAATAGTGCTGCGGTGTCCAGAAACAGTTCCAGAATTTTGGGCTGAGGCTCCCCAGTCTTCCTCTATAGAGAGGGGAAATATGTGTGAGGGTACACCAGGAGTGTTCCAAATGTATGGGTGAAATATATATCCCACAGGGGGGAAATTGAAAAAAAGTTGAAAAAATTATTTTTGTGGACTTAGAAAATTTTCACACATGTGTCAGACTTCCAGAGAGGGGAACATGTCAGTGAGCGCTACCGATTTCAGTTCCAGAGCGATTCACCCGATGAGTCCTTCATACTTAGTCATTTTTTTGGCAAATTTCTGACTTTTTGAAAATTTCACTTTTTTGTGAAAATTTTTCTAAATGAGGGAATACTATGTTATAGGGCATCCCAGGAGGGCTCCAAATGTGTGGGTAAAATATATATCCCACGGGGGGAAAATTGAAAAAAAGTTGAAAAAAAAATTTTGTGGACTTAGAAAATTTTTCAACTTGTGTCAGACTTCCACAGAGGGGAAAATGTGAGTGAGCGCATCCGATTTCAGTTCCAGAGCGATTCGCCCGATGAGTCCTTCATACTTAGTCGTTTTCAGAAGTCAGAATTTTGACTTCCAGGACCCGCCAAACGTTGGTAAATTGAATCCGCTCACCAGTTCCAAGTGTTTTGAGGTGTCCCCGGTTGCAGTAATGCAGCCTGCCCACTAGATGTCGAAAAAGAGACAAAAAGTGAAAAAGAACCAGAATGAGGAAATTCCAGGGAGCCGAATCCGCCTGACAGTTCCAGGCGATCGGGTACTTTTTGGCATGCGTCCCTAAAGTGGGTATAGGGTGACACTCCATGCAAAGACCCAGTTTTGCACACCACCGGCAGAATATATGAGAGAGAGGTACCTCTCAGCCCCGACACATTTCGACTCATTTAAGCTGGTTTTCACCTCCGTAGGCCCGGGTACGCGTTTTGGCTATGAGTCCCTGTTCGGCTGGAGGTCTGCACCTTGGCTGAACCCAGGCTTCCGCAGCTGCGTGGGGGGACTTTTGCCGGTCGCCTATCCCAAGTCAGAGAGGTGTTCCTGGGTTGAAGTGAGCCTGGCCAGACCCCCCCCGCGGGCCCTGGTTCTCCACATGGGGGCGCCTCAAGGCTAAAATTTGGATTTTTAGGCTGAGGAGAGGCTCCATGAGGGCGGATGATTTTGTGGCTTTGACCCCAGTGCTGTTCCACATCCAGTACCCCCTCTGCAAGGGCGCCTGTACCCAAGTCGCGCTTCCAGGACTCGTGGGCACGTATCTCCCGACGACAGGGGTTTGCAGCCTCCGTACTTGGGCAAGTCCCTCCACGCACCCCTGCTCTTCCTCCGATAGATCTGGCGCAGCGCTCCCGGGTGGGGAGGTGGCGCCGCTCGCTCGGCCCGGGCTTTGGAGCCCGCGCCAGCTTAAGGTGAGCGGTCCCCTTCCTCCTCTACCCCCGGGCTTTCGACACCTATCTTTGGGCGCGCACGCCGGCCTCGCCTCCCGTCCGTGGAGGTGGCCGAGCCGTGGGGAGTTTTACCCGACCCAAGCGAAGGCAGCGGTCCGACGACCCGCACGTGCGATCGGCATGGTGCCCACCCACCAAGGCGTGGGGGCCCGTCGTCCTAATCGCTCCCTGTGCGGGGAAGCACAACTATCTCCGAGGGCGGCCCTTTTCTTCCAGATGTGCGTACACAGCCAGCGGAGGCCCGCGCCGCCCCTCGTGTCCGAACGAGCGGCCTCCGCGGCGGTGGCGACAGCAGCGGTGGTGGGTGGCGTCTCCGCGCCACTGCCGAGCTTCGCGCTTTCCAGTCTTTTCCTGGATCCCTATGTCAGTGGGGAGGACGACAGAGGTGTGGAGGCAGGCGAAGGGGGTTCTCACCGTGCAAGGGCGCCTGTACCCGAGTCGCGCTTCCAGGACTCGTGGGCACGTATCTCCCGACGACAGGGGTTTGCAGCCTCCGTACTTGGGCAAGTCCCTCCACGCACCCCTGCTCTTCCTCCGATCGATCTGGTGCAGCGCTCCCGGGTGGGGAGGTGGCGCCGCTCGCTCGGCCCGGGCTTTGGAGCCCGTGCCGGCTTAAGGTGAGCGGTCCCCTTCCTCCTCTACCCCCGGGCTTTCGACACCTATCTTTGGGCGCGCACGCCGGCCTCGCCTCCCGTCCGTGGAGGTGGCCGAGCCGTGGAAAGTTTTACCCGACCCAAGCGAAGGCAGCGGTCCGACGACCCACACGTGCGAACGGCATGGTGCCCACCCACCAAGGCGTGGGGGCCCGTCGTCCGATTCGCTCTCTGTGCGGGGAAGCACAACTATCTCCGAGGGCGGCCCTTTTCTTACAGATGCGTACACGGCCAGCGGAGGCGACAGCGGCGGCTGTGGGTGGCGTCTCTTCGCCACTGCCGAGCTTCGCGATTTCCAGTCTTTTCCCGAGCCCCTACGTCAGTGGGGAGGACGACAGAGGTGTGGAGGCAGGCGAAGGGGGTTCTCACCGTGCAGTGTGCCCCAGCCCGACCGTCGCCTTTCCCCCTCGACCCTCGTCCTCCCAGGCGGCTCGGCAGGGAGAAGGAGAGAGAGAGCGAGAGAGGGAGAGTGGAAACCCCAGAGCCGAGGGGTTATATGGAGAACGGGAGAAGGAGCGAGGGTCAAGAGGTAGGGAGTACGGTGAAAGGCCGACCTGGGATTCCCCCGCGCTCCCGCCCCCCGGGGCGCGGAGCAGCCCTGGGAAGAAAAGCCG
>NW_027362770.1:209018483-209033483 GCF_046119375.1 Phyllobates terribilis | reverse complement strand
GAACCGAGGAGGCGCGGAGCTGGAAGCCGATTTCCTCGACTGCCTCCCCCTGCCCGAAGGGGGTGTGCGGCTGGGATACTTCCGCTCTGCCTGAGCTACCCGCACGCGGAGGGGTGGCGACGGTCCAGCGAGGGTTATCGCCGTGCGGACGAAGACGACGGGAGGGTGTGGGGAGCCCCTCTTGCTCCGTCGTACCGACGGACGACTGGCCTCTCGGGGGGATCCTGCCGTGTTCCCCCCTCCCAGGAAAAAACCCACATGAAAGGCCGTCCCGGGTACCGTTCGCCCGTGCGCCCCTATACCCCTCTCCCCGGGGTTGCAGGACCGGGGGGTAGGTCGAGAAGTCTCGAGCCCTCCGTTGTTCCCCTCCCCGCCTGAGGGAGGGACGGCGGAGGCCGAGCACCCGGGGCAACAGGGCCAAGAAAAATCCCCTATGCACCCCCTCTGTTGCCGGCCGACGTACTGAAAAACCGGGCGCCCCAGAGCGCCCGGACCCAGAAGCGTGACTCTTAACGGTGGATCACACGGCTCGCGCGTCGATAAAGAACGCAGCTAGCTGCGAGAATTAGTGTGAATTGCAGGACACATTGATCATCGACACTTCGAACGCACCTTGCGGCCCCGGGTTTCTCCCGGGGCTATGCCTGTCTGAGGGTCGCCCCTCCGTCGATCGCCTCCGTGGCGCAGCTGGGGTCCCGTCGCAAGGGATTTTCAGAGGGAGGCCCGAGGCTTCGCACCCCGACGCCCTCTCTCTCTCTCCCTTACGTCCCCCCAAGGCTAGACCCACCCGCCCGGTTACCCTCCGCCCCGACCCGGAGCGTGCCGTGAGGCTGTCTGTGGAGACACAGGGCTGCCTCCGGAGCTTCCAGGGGTTGGGGGGTAGCCGCCTGGGGCGGCATGGAAGGGCACGCTCGCAGACCAGACTAAAGACCTCAGATCAGACGTGGCGACCCGCTGAATTTAAGCATATTAATAAGCGGAGGAAAATAAACTAACCAGGATTCCCTCAGTAACGGCGAGTGAAGAGGGAAGAGCCCAGTGCTGAATCCCTGTCCGTCCGGCGGGCGTCGGGAAATGTGGCATACGGGAGACCGGACCACCTCGGCGTCGCTCGGTTGCCCGAGTCCTTCTAATAGTGGCCCCAGCCCGTGGACGGTGGTAGGCCGTGTATTCTACGGTTGGAATAAAAGTGCAGACGAACATTTGAATGACTTTATTATTGGTTGTAATTTTTCTCAGTTTTACACTGGTTTGGTGCACCTAATTGGGATGAGCCGAAAGGTGTTTAAGCCTAGCCTCTCAATAGGCTTCGCTATCGGCCTCATGATTTCCATATTGTCTGCTTGCTGGTTCTCTGAATGACTGGGGGAAGCCAATACAGGTGGCTGACTGTCGTCTCCATCAGTCCGCCTGTCGTCTCCATCAACCTGGCTGTCGTCTCCATCAGCCAGCCTGTCGTCTTCATCAACCTGGCTGTCGTCTCCATCAGCCAGCCTGTCGGCTCCATCAGCCTGGCTGTCATATCCGTCAGCCCGCCTGTCGTCTCCATCAACCTGGCTGTCGTCTCCATCAGCCAGCCTGTTGGCTCCATCAGCCTGGCTGTCGTATCCATCAGCCCGCCTGTCGTCTCCATCAACCTGGCTGTCGTCTCCATCAGCCAGCCTTTCGGCTCCATCAGCCTGGCTGTCGTCTCCAACAGCCTGCCCCGAATTTATTACCAATTCATGGGCACGACACATATCCACAAGTGCTTTCTCCTGGTAAACTTTCTCAGCCATACCATTTGTGTGGACCAGATATCGTGCGAATAAGTGTTTTTCGGAATCGGAATATCGTGAGAGAGTCCACGTTTCACATACACGTCGTACAAAATGGCTGGTGACATGTGGAAGGCTGTAGCTGTGGAGGAAAAACAATCAGTGCCTGTAGCTGCATATGATAATTTACACTGGATATTCTTCCCCCACCTTTCATGATAACGCCGGAGAGCAGCGGATGGGTTCATTACGACCTTCCCGGTACACGTCAGAAAAAAGTTTGTGATTTCTAGGCCAGCAGCAATGACAGGTCTGATATGTTCTGCATAGACTTTGAACCACTGAAAAAGAAAAAAAAACTTAATCTCGAGCCAGAGGGTATACCTCAAACGAGTTTTGCATGGGGACAACAGAGGGGTTTCAACCCCATGTGGAGTCGGGTAGCCCGGGTCCCCTGGCTTGTAGAAACCTTACCGAATGTTATTCCTCTGAAAGCATGAACGATGCTACTTGAGTGGATGCACATTTGTGTATTTTTACACCGACAATCGTCTTTCGAACACCGCGGTACATGTGATAGGTCCTCCCGTTCCACTCTGAAACCTAAGGTGTAGAAAGAAGGGAGATGATTGAGATGGTTCCGCAATGACCGCTGCCCATGCAGACTAACACTACTTACGGTCAAATTGCGAACAACACCTGGCCTTTGGAGGTGTCTTAGAATCAGAAGGGCCTGGAGGTACAGAATAACTTCCCTTCGGTCCTCTTCTGATCCCCCGTCCTGGACATTCTCTATGCTCGCTAGAAATGTAGGTCTTGCTTCGTCCAGTATTTTCTGGCAGTCATTCGGTGTCTTGGAGGGCTTCATCAGCGTATCGTACCTGTGGGGTGAAATACAGTTATAGCACTTTTTTACCCAACAGCCGATGTTTGGTAAAAATCTCTCAGAATATTGGGTACCTCTTGCTCACTGAGTCTTGGCAGACTCCCCTGTACAACGTCTTACGCAGGTCCTCCGTAAAGTTCATAAACACCTCACACGCCCTGTATAGCTGAGGATTCTCTATGCTCAGTTGTGTGCCCCTCATCTGATAGGTGGTGAATCGCCGAATGTGCTTCAGTATTTTGAGGGAGGTCTGGTTCGATTGTTTGAGGCTGCTGAGTTTTTTTAAAAAAATCATTCACTTTTGTTGGTTTGGTTAAGTACTCCAGAGTTATAAATCTTGGGTTGATAAAGAAAAGAAACCGCGCAACATTCGATACCTCCTGGTTACAATTAGGGACCCCACGGGTTACTGTCAAATATGTGCGGAAGCTCTTCTACATGGGGCTATTTACTGAGTGACGCATATACAAGCCGGCGGCCGTTCTAGCCAGGGAGCTTTCGTTTCTCCATTGCCTAGACTGAATGTTTTGTGTGCTGCCATCCATGGCCTCAATGGGGTCCGACTCGGGGCATGGGGCTCCCTCAAAATTGTGTGCAGACTGTTCAGGGACAGGCGCGTCCATCATATGTGAATATGACTCCACAGGGGGCATGTAGCATGGGGGCAAACAGTCTGTTGGCGCCTGGGTCTGTCCTACAGAGGTCAGCGGTATGTTTTCTAACTGAAATGTAGGTTTGTTTACTATAAAATACCCACGGCTTTCGGCAAATGCTACCACATCTTCCAGGGATTGCAGAGGCTTGAGCTCGCTGAATAGTATAGCTGTGCCCTTAGCCGCGACAAGTCTAAGTCGATCTTTGGCGATAGCCAAGTTTTTTTTTATCTCCGAGACGCTTTCGGACCTCATGCACACCCTTCTCAGATGTGTGGACAGATATCTCGTCACCCTGTGGCACACGGGGGAAGTCAGCGGTGTACGTTGGTGGATGTGGGGAAATAAGCAACACAAACGTTCACTGCGGTTTTACAACCGTGCAACATGGGGTCCGCCGCAGCCTGGTGTGGCGGTTACATTCTCCTATATGTGGGCGACGAATAACTTCTACTTACCGCTTCATAGCGACACGTTTCCCGCAGTCAAATTGAGCTTTAAAGTCCTTGCATCTGCAGCGGAGGTGATCTGAATTTCTGCCGCACACATCCAGGCTGCATCAGCCGCTCGGCTGATTAGTTTCCGCTCTAGCGGCTAATCACTGCTCTCGCGTAACAGGTGATGAGTCGCTCGCACGGGTGCAAATCACCTGTAGTGCTGCTGGAAATATTCAAACCTGGATATATTCGTCCGTATCTTCTATACGGCATCACAGGGGTTGAGGCACCCATAAGGCAGCCACCTGCACGGTTGAAAAGCATCAGCAGCGTTGACGGAAAAAACCTAACCTATCTCATATACGTTTGTTCTATTGCGCTATATGAGAGGAACCTCATTTTCAGACATTTGGTTTGCGAGGTTAGCTTATGGGAAATATCTGTGTGCAGGAAACTTCCAGAGAGGTAGGAAATGTCAGTGAGTGCATCCGATTTCAGTTCCAGAGCGATTTGCCCGATGAGTCCTTCACACTTAGTCTTTTTCAGAAATCAGAATTTTGACTTCCAGGACCCGCCAAACATTGGTAAATTGAATCCGCTCACCAGTTCCAAGTGTTTTGAGGTGTCCCCAATAGATGTCGAAAAAGAGACAAAAAGTGAAAAAGAACCAGAATGAGGAAATTGCAGGGAGCCGAATCCGCCTGACAGTTCCAGGCGATCGGGCACTTTTTTGCATGCGTCCCTAAAGTGGGTATAGGGTGACACTCCATGCAAAGACCCAGTTTTGCACACCACCGGCAGAATATATGAGAAAGAGGTACCTCTCAGGCCCGACACATTTCGACTCATTTAAGCTGGTTTTCACCTCCGTAGGCCCGGCTACGCGTTTTGGCTATGAGTCCCTGTTCGGCTGGAGGTCTGCACCTTGGCTGAACCCAGGCTTCCGCAGCTGCGTGTAGCATCGGCGTCTCTGCCCCGTACTAGGCAGAGACGCCGTCCCTCTCACCTCCCCGCTCCTGGCGTGGCGTCCTCCAGCGCTTCTCTCCCCGCTGCTTCCGGCACGCGCTCCTTCCCCGGCAGTGTGCTTAGGGCGCGCGCGCGCTCCCCCTCTCTTAAAGGGACCGCGCACGCCGTCCTAAGAAGTCCCCGGCCAATTGCCGGAGGACCTCCCATATTTAAGGCACCTCCTCCAAAATGGAGGTGCCCGAACAATGTTGTAGCACTGTTCACTACTCTGCTTCAGCCCTCAGGTCCCGTTGCCAGTTACCTGCCAGATACCTGCCAGATTCCTGCCAGTCTGCTGTCTAATTCCTGCCTGATATCCTGCTACCTGCCTGCTAGCCTGAGGTCTGACGGTCTGCCTTACTACTCCTGTCAGTCTGTCTATGGACCAGCTTGCCCGCTCACCTGGGAGCGCACATCTGCTACCTGCCTGCTAGCCTACCTGGAGGCTCTGCCGTCACGTGCTGTGACCACTTGCCTGTCCAGTGACTCCTGCCTGCTCACCTGGGAGTGCTCATCTGCTGCCTGTCTGCTAGCCTACCTGGAGGCTCTGCCGTCACGTGCTGTGACCACCCGCCTGTCCAGAGACTTCTGCCCGCTCACCTGGGAGCGCTCATCTGCCGCCTGTCTGTTGGTCTTCCTGGAGGCTCCGCCGTCACATGCTGTGACCACCCGTTTGTCCAGAGACTCTCGCCTGCTCACCTGGGTGCTCACGTCTACCATCAGCCGCCACAGGTCGTACCAACCCTTTACCCAGAGACTGCCCCGGTCACTTGCCGTGACCATCTGCCCGTTCACCCAGTGACTGCCCCGGTCACTTGCCGTGATCATCTGCCCGTTCACCCAGAGACTGCCCCGGTCACTTGCCGTGACCATCTGCCCGTTCATCCAGAGACTGCCCCGGTCACTTGCCGTGACCTCCTGCCCGTTCTTCTAGAGACTGTCCCGGTCCCCTGCTGTGACTGCCTGCCTGGTCGCCACCCGCTCCCTTACAAGGACCGCCCCCTTGTATAGTAGCTCAGAGGTTCCGCCTCCCAGACCCGTTACAGTTTGCTCGGGCCATGGAACCCGGTGGCACCCAAGCTCCCTCGCTCTCGGACCTTTGTCATGAACTGTCCCGTCAGAGGTCCCAACAGGAGTCCATCCTGGGTCACCTGCGGAAAGTCAATTCTCGCCTGGACACTCTGACTGCTCTGCCTGCAACCACCGCCAGTGCCATGACTCGCAATCCGGCAGCTCCACTGCCCACTAATAACATGGTACCCGACTATGGACCTCGGCTTCTGGCACCTCCACGCTTTGCCGGCGAACCTACTTTAGCTCGGGGTTTCATAAACCAGTGCACCCTGCACTTTGAGCTATTGGCGTATCAGTTCATCTCCGATCGAGCCAAGGTGGCCTTCATCATGTCCCATCTTACTGGGGAGGCACTGGCATGGCTAAATCCCCTGTGGGAGAGAGGGGATCCCCTGGTGTCCGACCTGCCGTCTTTCCTCGCTGCTTTCCGGAAAGTCTTCGATGAACCTGGACGGAAAACCTCTTCTGCCTCCTCACTGCTACGTCTCCGCCAAGGGAGTCTCACCGTGGGCCAATATGCCATACGGTTCCGCACCCTCGCTTCTGAGCTTGCCTGGGAAAATGAGGCTCTGGTGTCCGTCTTCTGGGAGGGTCTTTCCGGTCGGATTAAGGACGAGTTAGCTGGTCGGGACATTCCTACCACTCTGGATGACCTGGTGTCACTAGCTACGCGGATTGGCATCCGGTTCCAAGAACGTGCCAAAGAGACTACCCGGGAGAAAGACTTTTCTTGCTCTGCTCCTACTTCCCTGAGACCTGCCTCTCAATCAGTCACTCCGCGGGCGCCCTCGCCTGAACCTATGCAGATCGACCAGACCAAGATGGTCAAATCTCGCCAAGAATCTCGCCGAGCCGAGGGAAGCTGTTTCTATTGTGGCAGTATGGAGCACTTCATCCGTTCCTGCCCGGAGAAGCCGGGAAACGCCAGTGTCTAGGACCGCTCGGAGAGGTCGTCCTAGACAAAAGTAAGTCCTCTCCGTCTCTGACTTTACCGGTCTCTATTGCTTGGGGAGAAAACCGTCACTTTGAACTGGCCCACCTGGATTCTGGAGCTGCTGGAAACCTCATCTCCCAGTCTCTGGTAGAGAGATACCGTATTCCCACCAAGTCCCTGGCTGAACCATTATCAGTCGCCTCCGTGGATGGAAGACTTCTCTCGGAGACCATCCTGCTCGTCACTGAACCCATAACCCTGCAGGTGGGAATGCTGCACTCTGAGGAAATCTCATTCCATGTGTTGTCCGGACTTTCTCACTCCCTGTTGCTAGGTCTACCTTGGCTCCAGACACACGAACCCGTATTGAACTGGCGATCCGGTGAAGTACTCCGATGGGGTCCAGACTGCCATAGGACCTGCCTGGTTCCGGTCCGCCCAGTTCGCCCTCCGCCTACTCCAGCTAATTTACCAGGTCTCCCGGCTCCTTACTGGCCCTATGCGGACGTCTTCGGTAAGAAGGAAGCAGAGACATTGCCACCCCATAGGCCATATGACTGCCCGATCGACCTGGTACCTGGCACCACTCCTCCCCGTGGGCGTATCTACCCGTTGTCTGCAGCCGAGACCCGGGCCATGTCTGAGTACATTGAAGAGAATCTGGCTAGGGGATTTATCCGGAAATCTACCTCCCCGGCTGGAGCCGGATTCTTCTTTGTCAAAAAGAAAGACGGCTCGCTACGCCCCTGTATTGACTATAGAGGACTCAATCAGATCACGGTTAAAAATAAATACCCCCTTCCGCTCATCTCTGAGTTATTTGATCGTCTTAAAGGCGCCAGGATCTTCTCCAAGCTGGATCTACGTGGAGCTTATAACCTGGTCCGTATCCGTCAGGGAGACGAGTGGAAAACAGCATTTAATACCCGGGACGGACACTATGAGTACCGTGTGATGCCCTTCGGTCTCTGCAATGCTCCCGCCGTCTTCCAAGAACTGGTCAACGACATCTTCCGTGACCTTCTTTACTCCTGCGTGGTGGTATACCTGGACGACATCTTGGTCTTCTCTCCGGATCTTCCCACACACCGGAGGGATGTTCGTCAGGTCCTGCTTAGGCTCAGGCAGAACCACCTCTATGCTAAATACGAGAAGTGCCTTTTTGAGCAGACCTCTCTTCCTTTCTTGGGCTATGTTATCTCCCAGACAGGCTTGCGAATGGATCCCGAGAAGCTCTCTGCTGTCCTAAAGTGGCCCCGTCCGGAGGGCTTGAAGGCGATACAGCGATTCCTGGGCTTCGCTAATTACTATCGTCTCTTCATTCCTCACTTCTCGTCACGGACTGCGCCCATATCTGCGCTCACCCGTAAGGGAGCAAATCCCAAGGTATGGTCATCCGAAGCTGAGGAGGCCTTCCTTTCCCTGAAACAAGCCTTCTCCTCTGCCCCTGTGCTGCACCGTCCGGACTGCAACAAACAGTTCTACCTGGAGGTTGATGCCTCCTCCTCTGGTGCCGGAGCGGTGCTCACCCAGAAGTCTTCCTCCGGGAGAATGGTAACCTGCGGCTTTTTCTCTAAAATCTTCTCCTCCTCTGAGCGCAATTACTCCATAGGAGACCGAGAACTGCTTGCCGTTAAATTGGCGCTGGAGGAGTGGCGTTACCTGCTTGAAGGGGCTCTATACCCGGTGATCATCTATACGGATCACAAGAACCTGGCATATCTCCAAAATGCCCAGAGACTTAATCCACGTCAAGCCCGGTGGTCTTTGTTCTTTGCCCGCTTCGATTTCATCCTTCATTTCCGCCCGGCGGACAAAAATGTCAAAGCTGATGCCTTGTCCCGATCCTTCCTGTCCTCCGACCAAGAGGAGGAGCCTATGCACATTATCGACCCCTCCAAGGTGATGAATGTGGCCCCCTTGGATTTGACTCGTCTTCCACCCGGCAAGACGTTCGTGGCGCCTCCAGACCGTGAGAGGGCTCTTCGCTGGGGTCATTCTTCTAAACTAGCTGGCCATGCCGGCCAAAAGAAGACCTTCCAACTCATTTCCCGGCATTACTGGTGGTCTACCCTGCATAAGGATGTGGTAGACTTCGTCTCTGCCTGTTCATCTTGTGGCCGCAACAAAATTCCCAGACACTTACCAGCTGGTCATCTCCTGCCGCTTCCCATACCTGTTGCCCCGTGGCAACACATCGCTATGGACTTCATTACCGATCTTCCTGTCTCTGCCGGGTGTACTGTCATTTGGGTGGTCGCGGACCGCTTCTCTAAAATGGCCCACTTCATTCCCCTGCCTGGTCTTCCGTCTGCACCTGAGCTGGCTAAGGACTTTATTCACCATATCTTCCGTCTCCATGGCCTACCCCTCCACATCGTGTCGGATCGAGGGGTTCAGTTTACCTCATGCTTCTGGAGAGCCACATGTAAACTGCTGGACGTCACCCTGGACTTCTCCTCCGCTTACCACCCTCAGTCCAATGGTCAAGTGGAGCGGATCAATCAGATCCTTACCAGCTATCTCCGGCACTTTGTTAATGCCCACCATTCTGATTGGGTGGACCTCCTTCCTTGGGCCGAGTTCTCTTATAATAACCACGAGAGCGAATCCTCTTCCAAGTCCCCGTTCTTTATTGTCTATGGCCAGCACCTCCGGATTCCGCTCCCTGTCTCCGTTTCTGTGGACAACCCTGCTGCGGAGTCTCTTGTCAGCGAATTTTCTACTATTTGGGAGAGTACCAGGTCCGCTCTTCTTCTGTCCTCTGAGCGGATGAAGAGATATGCTGATAAGAGACGTCTGGATCCGCCTCAATTCCGTCCGGGAGACAAGGTTTGGCTCTCGTCCAAACATGTGCGGCTCAAAGTACCCTCCTTCAAGTTGGGCCCTCGATTCATCGGTCCCTTCGAAGTCCTCAGGCAAATTAACCCTGTGGCCTAAAAATTAAAACTCCCGGCCACCCTACGGATTCCCAACTCCTTCCACGTATCTCTCCTCAAACCCGTTGTCTTTAACTCTTTTTCCAATAATCCAGGTGCCCCTCCTGCTCCGGTTTCCGCTGATTACGTCTTTGAGGTAGAGAGTATTCTGGCCTCCAAGAGGGTAAGAGGAAAGACCTTTTTTTTGGTAGATTGGAAGGGGTTTGGTCCTGAGGAGAGAACTTGGGAACCCAGGGAGAACATCAACGCCCCGCTTCTCCTTGAAAAATTTCTTTCTGGCCAAAAAAAAGAGGGGGCCTAAAGGGGGGGGGTACTGTAGCATCGGCGTCTCTGCCCCGTACTAGGCAGAGACGCCGTCCCTCTCACCTCCCCGCTCCTGGCGTGGCGTCCTCCAGCGCTTCTCTCCCCGCTGCTTCCGGCACGCGCTCCTTCTCCGGCAGTGCGCTTAGGGCGCGCGCGCGCTCCCCCTCTCTTAAAGGGACCGCGCGCGCCGTCCTTAGAAGTCCCCGGCCAATTGCCGGAGGACCTCCCATATTTAAGGCACCTCCTCCAAAATGGAGGTGCCCGAGCAATGTTGTAGCACTGTTCACTACTCTGCTTCAGCCCTCAGGTCCCGTTGCCAGTTACCTGCCAGATACCTGCCAGATTCCTGCCAGTCTGCTGTCTAATTCCTGCCTGATATCCTGCTACCTGCCTGCTAGCCTGAGGTCCGACGGTCTGCCTTACTACTCCTGTCAGTCTGTCTATGGACCAGCTTGCCCGCTCACCTGGGAGCGCACATCTGCTACCTGCCTGCTAGCCTACCTGGAGGCTCTGCCGTCACGTGCTGTGACCACTTGCCTGTCCAGTGACTCCTGCCCGCTCACCTGGGAGCGCTCATCTGCTGCCTGTCTGCTAGCCTACCTGGAGGCTCTGCCGTCACGTGCTGTGACCACCCGCCTGTCCAGAGACTTCTGCCCGCTCACCTGGGAGCGCTCATCTGCCGCCTGTCTGTTGGTCTTCCTGGAGGCTCCGCCGTCACATTCTGTGACCACCCGTTTATCCAGAGACTCTCGCCTGCTCACCTGGGTGCTCACGTCTACCATCAGCCGCCACAGGTCGTACCAACCCTTTACCCAGAGACTGCCCCGGTCACTTGCCGTGACCATCTGCCCGTTCACCCAGAGACTGCCCCGGTCACTTGCCGTGATCATCTGCCCGTTCACCCAGAGACTGCCCCGGTCACTTGCCGTGACCATCTGCCCGTTCATCCAGAGACTGCCCCGGTCACTTGCCGTGACCTCCTGCCCGTTCTTCTAGAGACTGTCCCGGTCCCCTGCTGTGACTGCCTGCCTGGTCGCCACCCGCTCCCTTACAAGGACCGCCCCCTTGTATAGTAGCTCAGAGGTTCCGCCTCCCAGACCCGTTACACTGCGTGGGGGGACTTTTGCTGGTTGCCTATCCCAAGTCAGAGAGGTGTTCCTGGGTTGAAGTGAGCCTGGCCAGACCCCCCCCCGCGGGCCCTGGTTCTCCACATGGGGGTGCCGTCAAGGCTAAAATCTGGATTTTTAGGCTGAGGAGAGGCTCCATGAGGGCGGATGCTTTTGTGGCTTTGACCCCAGTGCTGTTCCACATCCAGTACCCCCTCTGCAAGGGCGCCTGTACCCGAGTCGCGCTTTCAGGACTCGTGGGCACGTATCTCCCGACGACAGGGGTTTGCAGCCTCCGTACGTGGGCCAGTCCCTACATGCACCCCTGCTCTTCCTCCGATCGATCTGGCACAGTGCTCCTGGGTGGGGAGGTGGCGCCGCTCGCTCGACCTGGGCTTTGGAGCCCGCGCCGGCTTAAGGTGAGCGGTCCCCTTCCTCCTCTACCCCCGGGCTTTTGACCCCTGTCTTTGGGCGTGCAAGCCGGACTCGCCTCCCATCCGCGGAGGTGGCTGAGCCGTGGGGAGTTTGACCCGACCCAAGCAAAGTCAGCGTTCCAATGACCCTCACGGGCGAACGCCGGGGTGCCCACCCACCCACGCGTGGGGGCATCCTTTTGAGGTTACGGGTGTGAGGGACTACGCTGGAGGGTGACGCCGACACGGCCAGGCCGATAACAACCCTCGCGACCTCCGCGTCGCTGGGTTAGTGCCAGAGCCGCGACGGAACCTGACCGCCAGTTCCCTTCTCCAAATCCTCATGCCTGTCCGCCGGTGGGTTGAGGACCCCCCACGGCGGAGGCAGGTCTAAGCCAGACGGTGGTGCCGCATAGGCTCCCCCCACATGCCATCTCCCTGAGCGACCCTGTGTGTCGTCTTGGGTGTGGTTGGTGAGACGGGGGCGGCTGTGGCATCCTCCGGAGGCCAGTCACCTCGCCCTCCCCGTGCAAGGGGTGTTTTCCAGACGCCTGCCGCTTCGGGACCATGCACCCCACAGCGAGCCGCTTTTCCCGTACAGGTCCCCGCACAGGCCTCTCAGCTCCCCTCGCTGCGATCTATTGAAAGCCATCCCTCGAGACAAGCTTTTGTCCCTCCCAAGGAGTTTGCCTCCCCTCCTAAGGGAACCCTGGATGCCAAAGGGGCCTGATCAACCCCCCCACGCCATAAGGCTGCTGGTTTCATAGGCCGCCCTCAAACTCAGATTTTGCCAAACAAATCACAAGCCTCCTTGGCAGCGACAGCTATGACCGATGCGGGACACATTGTGAGCTGCCGGGCCGCGAACCCACCACGCCAAAAAGCCTCCGCCCGCGACTAGATGTATTCGGAAGGGGGCTTAATAGTCGCCCCCTTGCAAGTCGGTGGAGGGCTTAATATTCGCCTTGTGGTAGTCGGTGGAGGGCTTAATAGTGCTGCGGTGTCCAGAAACAGTTCCAGAATTTTGAGCTGAGGCCCCCCAGTCTTCCTCTATAGAGAGGGGAAATATGTGTGAGGGTACACCAGGAGTGTTCCAAATGTATGGGTGAAATATATATCCCACAGGGGGAAAATTGAAAAAAAGTTTAAAAAAATTTTTTTGTGGGCTTAGAAAATTTTCACACGTGTCAGACTTCCAGAGAGGGGAACATGTCAGTGAGCGCATCCGATTTCAGTTCCAGAGCGATTCACCCGATGAGTCCTTCATACTTAGTCGTTTTTTTGGCACATTTCTGACTTTTTGAAAATTTCACTTTTTTGGGAAAATATCCAGTAAATGAGGGAATAATATGTGTGAGGGTATCCCAGGAGAGTTCCAAATGTGTGGGTAAAATATATATCCCACGGGGGTAAAATTGAAATAAAGTTGAAAAACTGTCCCCAGTTGCAGTAATGCAGTCTGCCCACTAGATGTTGCCAAAGAGGCAAAAAGTGAAAAAGAGCCAGAATGAGGAAATTCTTGTGAGCCGAATCCAGGTGACACTACCAAGCGATGGGACACTTTTTTGCAAGTGTCCCTGTAGAGGGTATAGGGTGACACTCCATGCAAATACTCAGTTTTGCAGACCACCGGAAGAATATATGAGAGAGAGGTACCTCTCAGCCCCGACACATTTCGACTCCCGATGAGTCCTTCATACTTGGTCGTTTTTTTGGCAAATTTCTGACTCTTTGAAAATTTCAATTTTTTGTGAAAATTTCCGCTAAATGAGGGAATACTATGTTATAGGACATCCCAGGAGGGCTCCAAATGTGTGAGTAAAATATATATCCCACGTGGGGAAAATTTAAAAAAAGTTGAAAAAAAATTTTTGCGGACTTAGAAAATTTTTCAACTTGTGTCAGACTTCCAGAGAGGGGAAAATGTGAGTGAGCGCATCCGATTTCAGTTCCAGAGCGATTCGCCCGATGAGTCCTTCATACTTAGTCTTTTTCAGAAGTCAGAATTTTGACTTCCAGGACCCGCCAAACGTTGGTAAATTGAATCCGCTCACCAGTTCCAAGTGTTTTGAGGTGTCCCCGGTTGCAGTAATGCAGCCTGCCCACTAGATGTCGAAAAAGAGACAAAAAGTGAAAAAGAACCAGAATGAGGAAATTCCAGGGAGCCGAATCCGCCTGACAGTTCCAGGCGATCGGGTACTTTTTGGCATGCGTCCCTAAAGTGGGTATAGGATGACACTCCATGCAAAGACCCAGTTTTGCACACCACCGGCAGAATATATGAGAGAGAGGTACCTCTCAGCCCCGACACATTTCGACTCATTTAAGCTGGTTTTCACCTCCGTAGGCCCGGGTACGCGTTTTGGCTATGAGTCCCTGTTCGGCTGGAGGTCTGCACCTTGGCTGAACCCAGGCTTCCGCAGCTGCGTGGGGGGACTTTTGCTGGTTGCCTATCCCAAGTCAGAGAGGTGTTCCTGGGTTGAAGTGAGCCTGGCCAGACCCCCCCCCGCGGGCCCTGGTTCTCCACATGGGGGCGCCTCAAGGCTAAAATCTGGATTTTTAGGCTGAGGAGAGGCTCCATGAGGGCGGATGCTTTTGTGGCTTCGACCCCAGTGCTGTTCCACATCCAGTACCACCTCTGCAAGGGCGCCTGTACCCGAGTCGCGCTTCCAGGACTCGTGGGCACGTATCTCCCGACGACAGGGGTTTGCAGCCTCCGTACTTGGGCAAGTCCCTCCACGCACCCCTGCTCTTCCTCCGATCGATCTGGTGCAGCGCTCCCGGGTGGGGAGGTGGCGCCGCTCACTCGGCCCGGGCTTTGGAGCCCGCGCCGGCTTAAGGTGAGCGGTCCCCTTCCTCCTCTACCCCCGGGCTTTCGACACCTATCTTTGGGCGCGCACGCCGGCCTCGCCTCCCGTCCGTGAAGGTGGCCTAGCCGTGGGGAGTTTTACCCGACCCAAGCGAAGGCAGCGGTCCGACGACCCGCACGTGCGAACGGCATGGTGCCCACCCACCAAGGCGTGGGGGCCCGTCTTCCGAATCGCTCCCTGTGCGTGGAAGCACAACTATCTCCGAGGGCGGCCCTTTTCTTCCAGATGCGTACACGGCCAGCGGAGGCCCGCGCCGCCCCTCGTGTCCGAAAAGGCGGCCTCCGCGGCGGTGGCGACAGCAGCGGTGGTGGGTGGCGTCTCCGCGCCACTGCCGAGCTTCGCGCTTTACAGTCTTTTCCCGGATCCCTATGTCAGTGGGGAGGACGACAGAGATGTGGAGGCAGGCGAAGGGGGTTCTCACCGTGCAAGGGCGCCTGTACCCGAGTCGCGCTTCCAGGACTCGTGGGCACGTATCTCCCGACGACAGGGGTTTGCAGCCTCCGTACTTGGGCAAGTCCCTCCACGCACCCCTGCTCTTCCTCCGATCGATCTGGCGCAGCGCTCCCGGGTGGGTAGGTGGCGCCGCTCGCTCGGCCCGGGCTTTGGAGCCCGCGCCGGCTTAA